>NC_081796.1:19495283-19795283 GCF_963082965.1 Carassius carassius
AATGACAGAGAAAATTTCCTTACCTATAAAATATGAGGGTAACACTTTATTTCAATAGTCCACTTTATACATTCTACTAACAGTAAGTCATTTTGCAATTAGTATTTTTCGGACTATAAGTCGCACCTAAGTCTAAGTGGCATCAGTCCAAAAATACATCATGACGAGGAAAAAAACATATATAAATCGCACCGGTATGGAAGCATATGGGTAGCAATATTCAATTTGGAATGTAATATGCAAAATGACAATGCAATATGTAAAATGGCAATGCATTTCTGTATTTACAGTCGTGGCCAAAAGTTTTGAGAATTACACAAATATTGTTTTTTTAAAAGTTTGCTGCTAAACTTCTTTTAGATCTTTGTTTCAGTTGTTTCTGTGATGTACTGAAATATAATTACAAGCACTTCATAAGTTTCAAAGGCTTTTATTGACAATTACATGACATTTATGCAAAGAGTCAGTATTTGCAGTGTTGGCCCTTTTTTTTCAGGACCTCTGCAATTCGACTGGGCATGCTCTCAATCAACTTCTGGGCCAAATCCTGACTGATAGCAACCCATTCTTTCATAATCACTTCTTGGAGTTTGTCAGAATTAGTGGGTTTTTGTTTGTCCACCCGCCTCTTGAGGATTGACCACAAGTTCTCAATGGGATTAAGATCTGGGGAGTTTCCAGGCCATGGACCCAAAATTTCAACATTCTGGTCCCCGAGCCACTTAGTTATCACTTTTGCCTTATGGCACGGTGCTCCATCGTGCTGGAAAATGCATTGCTCTTCACCAAACTGTTGTTGGATTGTTGGAAGAAGTTGCTGTTGGAGGGTGTTTTGGTACCATTCTTTATTCATGGCTGTGTTTTTGGGCAGAATTGTGAGTGAGCCCACTCCCTTGGATGAGAAGCAACCCCACACATGAATGGTGTCAGGATGCTTTACTGTTGGCATGACACAGGACTGATGGTAGCGCTCACCTTTTCTTCTCCGGACAAGTCTTTTTCCAGATGCCCCAAACAATCGGAAAGGGGCTTCATCTGAGAATATGACTTTGCCCCAGTCCTCAGCAGTCCATTCACTATACTTTCTGCAGAAGATCAATCTGTCCCTGATGTTTTTTTTGGAGAGAGGTGGCTTCTTTGCTGCCCTTCTTGACACCAGGCCATCTTCCAAAAGTCTTGGCCTCACTGTGCGTGCAGATGCGCTCACACCTGCCTGCTGCCATTCCTGAGCAAGCTCTGCACTGGTGGCACTCCGATCCCACAGCTGAATCCTCTTTAGGAGACCATCCTGGCGCTTGCTGGACTTTCTTGGACGCCCTGAAGCCATCTTTACAAGAATTGAACCTCTTTCTTTGAAGTTCTTGATGATCCTATAAATTGTTGATTTAGGTGCAATCTAAGTAGCCACAATATCCTTGCCTGTGAAGCCATTTTTATGCAACGCAATGATGGCTGCACGCGTTTCTTTGCAGGTCACCATGGTTAACAATGGAAGAACAATGATTTCAAGCATCACCCTCCTTTTAACATGTCAAGTCTGCCATTGTAACCCAATCAGCCTGACATAATGATCTCCAGCCTTGTGCTCGTCAACATTCTCACCTGAGTTAACAAGACGATTACTGAAATGATCTCAGCAGGTCCTTTAATGACAGCAATGAAATGCAGTGGAAAGTTTTTTTTGGGATTAAGTTAATTTTCATGGCAAAGGAGGACTATGCAATTCATCTGATCACTCTTCATAACATTCTGGAGTATATGCAAATTGCTATTATAAAAACTTAAGCAGCAAATTTTCCAATTTCCAATATTTATGTAATTCTCAAAACATTTGGCCACGACTGTACATTTACAGTGCAAAATTAAAATTAAAATTAAATTACATAATTTTCATTTGCCATTTCATACACTAGTTTTAATATGTAAAATGAATACTAATTTTAACGCTTTATAAGTTGCAAAATTAAAATGAAAATGTATTACAGAAATGATTAGATATGTATAACATGTTCAAGCAAAAACTGTGGTAAAATTATCATTCAAATGCTATTTTTCTTAATTGCATTAACACTCACAGTCAAGACACTTACGAATTCATTTTCATTCAATGTCCCGCAATGAATGTAGCTAAATTCAATGTGCACATTGAAAATGCATTCCGAGCCGATTACGTCTCCGCCCCCTTCCGCCATGTCAATCACTGCGTGAACAAGGTGGGGCTTGCAGAAGGTCAAGGCACTCAATACTCAAGAAGAGGATTCAAGTGAGAGAACATGGACAAGACAGTTGCTCCGTGTACGTTTTGATCATTTCGGTTTATGGCTTTAATATGTCATTCGCACTTGTGGGCGGAGCTGAAACGCTGCTTTCATCTGATTGGTCGAATTGCTCCACCTTCAGCTCGGTCTTTTCATTCTTTCAGGCAGAATAAGAGTCAGTACGAGTGAAGCACTGTAATGTCTGAAACCACCACTCACTGTTAATTAGCATAATATTTGAATCAGATGTAGCTGGGCACATAATTCGGCCTGCTGCGACCTGCAAATTATTTCTAGGTTGTAGTATTGTATGAATATTGTCCCACTGATAAATACAGTGCAAATAGTTCTGTCTCTTTGGATAAAAGTGAAGTGGAAATAAAAATCAATAATAGACTGAATAGTTCCATGTCTGTAACATTTACCACTCTCATCTTTTAAGTCATAAGGCACTAGGTATGTGTGTGTGACATTAATAAATAATTGTGAAAATTAATATAGTTACATTTCTGAAATAAATCAGTAATTTTAGTTTTATTACATACTAAATTGAATGATGTTTCTCTTTTTATTCTTCTTTGTTGGGCTTGAGAAACCCCACATTAA
Organism: Carassius carassius; assembly: GCF_963082965.1. NCBI lineage: Eukaryota > Metazoa > Chordata > Actinopteri > Cypriniformes > Cyprinidae > Carassius > Carassius carassius. The sequence goes on from NC_081796.1 coordinate 19,498,148, forward strand.
TTTACCGTATTTTCCGGACTATAAGTTGCACTTCTTTTCATAGTTTGGCTGGTCCTGCGACTTACAGTCAGATGCGACTTATTTATCAAAATTAATTTGACATGAACCAAGAGAAAACATTACCATCTACAGCCGCGAGAGGGCGCTCTATGCTGCTCGGTGCTCCTGTAGACTACACTGAAAACATAGAGCGCCCTCTCGCGACTGGAGACGGTAATGTTTTCTCTTGGTTCTGAATAAATGCGACTTATATATGTTTTTTTCCTCGTCATGACGTATTTTTGGACTGATGCTACTTATATTTAGGTGTGACTTATAGTCCAAAAAATACGTGTAACATTATTATTATTATTTATTATGAGAGTAATTGAGACAGACTAGAACTTTAATGTTTCACCAAATTCAGCTCAGATCTTCAGACTCGTCTGACTCGCTTTGCTGTATAACTTGCCAGAATTACCTTCCCAAAAAAATCCTATTTAATTTTATTTCATAAATGTAACTATATTTATTTCCACTTCCCTTTTATCCAAAGAGACAGAACTATTTGCACTATATTTATCAGTGGGACAATATTCATACAATACTACAACCTAGAAATAATTAGCAGGTCGCAGCAGCACGAATTATGTGGCCAGCTACATCTGATTCAAATATTATGCTAATTTACAGTGAGCGGTGGTTTCAGACATTACAGTGTCACACTCGTACTGTCTCTTAATCTGCCTGAAAGAATGAAAAGACCGAGCTGAAGGCGGAGCGATTCGACCAATCAGATGAAAGCAGCGTTTCAGCTCCGTCCACAAGTGCAAATGAAATATTGAAGCCATAAACCGAAATGATCAAAACATACACAGACCAACTGTCTTGTCCATGTTCTCTTACTTGAATCCTCTTGAGTCTTGAGTCTCTTGACCTTCTGCAAGCCCTGCCTTGTTCACGCATGATTGACATGGTGGGACGGGGCGGACACGTGATCGGCTCGGAATGCATTTTCAATGTGCACATTGAATTTTGCTACATTCATTGCGGGACATTGAAATACAATCGTAAGTGTCTTGACTGTGAGTGTTAATGCAATTAAGAAAAATAGCATTTGAATGATAATTTTACCACAGTTTTTGCTTGAACATGTTATACATATCTAATAATTTCTGTAATACATTTTCATTTTAATTTTGCAACTTATAAAGCGTTAAAATTTGTATTCATTTTACATATTAAAACTAGTGTGTGAAATGGCAAATGAAAATTATGTAATTTAATTTTATTTTTGCACCAAACGTGGCACAAATGTATTGGAAAATGTAAATGTAAATACAGAAATGCATTGCCATTTTACATATTGCATTGTCATTTTGCATATTACATTCCAAATTGAATATTGCTACCCATATGCTTCCACACACCGGACTATAAGTCGCATTTATTTAGAACCAAGAACCAAGCGCCCTCTCGCGGCAGTAGACGGTAATGTTTTCTCTTGGTTAATTTCTCTTGGTTCATGTCAAATTAATTTTGATAAATAATCGCACCTGACTATAAGTCGCAGGACCAGCCAAACTATGAAAAAAAGTGCAACTTATAGTCCGAAAAATACGGTACATGTCAACTAGCAGTGGGTAGAGTATTAGTAGACTGTCTGCTTAATATCTTCTAACACTTTCTTTGTCAACTTATTGTCAACTTATACTAACCCTAAACCTACCCCTAACACTAACCTTAAACCTACCCTAACAGTCTACTCTGAGAGTTAGTCATGTAGTTGCAAATTAATATTTATTAAAATTAATGTAACATTAAGTGCAACTGGTGCTCTTTGCACCACCTGAACATGTTAGTACCAGTAAACCAGGGTCATTATTGCTAAATAAAACTAAAATGAAAAGTATTCATATTTTTAATCAAATTAAATATAAATATTGGATAAAAAAAGTAATAAAACTGACAAAAGCACATAAAATTACTAAAAAGAATGACTAAAATGAAAACTAAAGCTACTTAAAAATATGAATAAAATTTATTATAGTATATAAATTATACTAAAATACCACTGGTTTAAATGTGGTCTTAATTTTGATGCAGCACTGTGGATTCATAAACCTTTTTTTTTTTTTAACAAAATCTCTTGGAAAATCTTTATTTTTCTTCAAAAGTAACCACTATAAAAACCACAGATAACAGAGTGAGATTTATGTGGAATGTATCAACCAAGCACAGAGCGTCTTCTTATCGCCTGGCCTTATCATGTGACTCATCCCTAATTGACATTAGAATTACACCGGAAAGAGATTAAATAAATTGTGTGGTTAAAGGCTGGGCTCTGACGCTTGAGTATCTTATCAGTGTTGGACTCTTTTTTTCATTCCCCAAAAAGACTTTTAATATAGTACAGATCAAGACCATCTGTTCTCATTTCGGACTGTGCATAAAACATGTTCCTCAGTAAAGGCAGTCTTACTATGTGCTTCCAGTAGTCACTAAATCACACATCGTTTCAGATGAGTCAAAGAAGAAACTCTCACTCTATAAATTCATAATCAGACCCTTGACAGATCATCAGTGAAAGACTTCCTGAGGTGATAAAAAGCCACGTCTGGTCTCTCACCCTGAGGATTGATAACCCTGATGCCGATTATGTCTTATCAGTCAGTATTTTAAATTGGTTTCTTTTACAATGAAAGTTTTACCATCATGTTACTAGAAGAATTTAACATCTTATAAATTTCAAAGCTTATTAAATAAAGCTGTAAAGAAGTTTTTTTTATGTAATTCATTAATTAATAATTTTTTTGAAAGTTCATACGCACTCTCAGGTCCAAATCCATGTTTTTTTTTTTCTCTGTGGAAAAGAAGGAACAGTTAACAAGGATTTTTAAGGGCTGAAAAAAAAATTACATATGACTGATTTGTGACGTATGCTTTATTTCTAACTCTCATGAGGGATGCTGATATGGAAGTCATTATTAATGACTGGTCATCTTCAACTCTTGTTGAATCACTGAAAGAAACAAATACGATGGCTTAATCTATCGTGGCAATGTATCGTAAAGTTACTGGATTAATCTTTTTCATGTTTCCTTGGTTGGTAGATGAACCGGGGCGGGGACCTGATTATTAGGGGTGGCACAGTTCGCTGAAAAAACCCCGTACCGTTGGGTTCACCACACACGGTTAGGTACGCGCTGGGACCGCGGTTCAACTTAAATCCAAAGCATCTGTAATATGGTTTCCTATAAATAGCAGTTAATTTATGTTTCTGTTGATGGATGCGCATTCTGGATTCCCAGACATTACAACAATAGCGATGAGAGAAAAAAAAATCCCTGGACAAACCATTTACTCTTGATCAATGTGAATGACTTAGCAGTCATTTATTCTGTCATCACCCGGGTGCTGATAGCGCCCGCGCACAGATGAGACCTGAACAGTACACGTTAATATGTATTTAAACTAAACTCAATTAAGTTTTGGCAGTTTTAAACATTTAAGACTCTAGCTCGCGCGCGCAGTGAGAAGAATTTTGACTGCGCTCACCCGAAGCCCGCAAACCCGCGCCTCAGAACACGCGCAAATATAAGATCTCTCTGAAGTATTGTGTTTAAATGGACAAATTCAGACAAAAATTGTCAAAATGCCCGTCTTGGTAAGTATCCTACAGCAGACATAGCCGGCTGAACGCAGGCCACTGTATCAGTGCATTCTCTTAAAGTGACAGTCTTTATATTAATCGAACAGCAACAACAAAGAAATCACTCACTGCTCTTTAACTTTAATAAAGAATTATCTTTAATTTATATAGTACAATATGCAATGCTGTTTTACATTTGATTACTTTATTCAATTTCTGTACCTAAAAACTTACACTAGACCTGACAAAAAAAAAATCACTGTTTATTGTTTGTATCTTTACTCTATTGTATTTATGTGTGCTGTTGCTTGTAGGTGGATAGAATATTCTTCTTCTTTTTTTATTAGAAAGTATAGTTTTTCTATAAACATAGCAGCACATACCGAACTGTACCGAAAACCGTGACTCTAAAACAAACAAACCAAATCGTGAAAAAGCTGAACCGTGCCACCCCTACTGATTATAGCACTTAAAACCTGGAAATTATTGTTATAATGACTGCAGAAGGTTCATGTGACACTGAAGAATGATGTTGAAAATTCAGCTTTTGTTTTAATATACTAAAACATAATAAAATAGTAAACAGCTATTTTAAAATTTTAACATTTCCCAATATTACTACATTTTTGATAAATAAATGCAGCCTTGATAAGCATAAAAGACGTAAAAATAATAATAATAATAATAAAAAAATCTTACTGAACCCCTAAATTTTAGTCTGTAGATTCACTTGTACATTGTCAAGTTTGAAAACAACATGAGGGTGAGAAAATACTGACAGAAGTTTGTTTTGTGTGAACTGTTCCTTCAAGCAATTTTTAAAATGTGTTTCTGAGTTGATTTACATGCTCCAGTGTTTTATAACAGGTAGAGTTAGATATTCATTTTTTCTGGCATGAACTATGATGACGAATAACAGCTGTGAAACATGCAGCAAGAATTCTTTCTCGAGGAGAGTCACCATGTCCCGTTTTTACAGAATTTGCTCCTAAATATCAATTCTACTGTATTTTGTCAGTATAAATCTTTTAGTACTTTCAAATGTAGTTCTGTAGCACTTTTTCACAATAATAAAAACATTCCCAAGCAGCATTATAAAGTATGGAACTGTGCCTCCCAAAAGCTACTGTATATTTATACACAAAGCAATTGTGGTTAGTGAGGAGGCAAGAGCTTCTTTTTTTTTTACAGCCATCATTTTCCAGGGGAGCGTCTCGTGTCACATTAATTTGTTGAAATGTTTAAATGATTTAATGTTTAAATCTAGATTAAAAATGCATCTCTTTCGCCAAGCATTTGAATAATGCATCTTAAATTGTGAGTATAGTTGTATCTGATCAAATGTGCGTTCTTATTCTTTAGCTTGGGTTAAACTAATTAATTTTACTTTGTTGGAACAGCAGCTATGCTAATGATGTCTCTATTTGTTTCTATGTTTTGCCACGGGATGTAACTAGGATTTACACAAGCTCCAGTCTGGATCCAGAACACCTGAGAAGAGATGATGCTGACCCTCAGAGGACCCCAGATGATGCTAACCCTGAATCAACAACAGAACTAAAAAATATTGCTACAAGTGTGACTGCATCATATAATAATTATTAATTATTAATAATATTAATAATGTTCATCATCTGGCTGACTACGTCTTGTATTAATTTTTCTACAAATCCTGTCATACGTGCACAAACTGACAGTCACCACTTATAAGCTACTACTAAATATTGTAGAAACATAATTTTCTGTAAAGTTGCTTTGTAACGTTTTGTATTGTAAAAAGCGCTATACAAATAAACTTGAATTGAATTGAATTATGCTGTTAGTGAATAGGAGGCTGTGGTCAGGAAGACCCCCTGCACAGAGTAGACGGGCCGGCTCCTCAGCATGGGACGTTACAGATGAAACCGGTATTTATACACAAACATTAGTTTAAACAGGCTGCAAAGATATGGAACATACGGAGACTGAATGAGAAAACGAGTGAGCCAATGAGAGAGGGAGATATGGGGAAGGACGGCAGACACATCACTGGGCTAAACCTCATGCATCGTTGCTCTGTTTACTGTATGCAGAGAAACAGACTGACAGTGTGTCATTACACTGAGATACTAAACACACACACACACACACACACACACACACACACACACACACACATATACAGCACCTCAGTGCATACACATCACAGACAATAAAAGAATACAACTTTATACATAATATTCAAATATTTCTGAAAAAAAAGACTGACAATCTAGTTAGACATTCCTTATAAAATTGAACCACAATAAAGAAATAAATTCCATAAAACACTAGTTACTAAAATGTAATTAGCTAAAAATATTTATATTAATTAATCTTTGTTACCTTAATATGTAGTATTATTAATAACTGTAAAAATTATATGATTGGCAAGCCATGTCAACTAATGTTTACACATTAACTCTTCAAAATAAATTGATCAGTTTCAACATTTATTAAGTTATATGAAATTCAACAACATTTTCTAATTACATTTACTGTAAAACAACAGGCAAATGCAAACAATGTGTTATTTAGTAATATCATATATATATATATATATATATATATATATATATATATATATATATATATATATATATATATATATATATATATATATATAAATGTATAATTATATATAAATTTATAATAATACATATATAAATGTATAATAATAATAATAAAAAAAAAAATATATATATATATATATATATACAGTACAGACCAAAAGTTTGGACACACCTTCTCATTCAAAGAGGTTTCTTTATTTTCATGACTATGAAAATTGTAGATTCACACTGAAGGCATCAAAACTATGAATTAACACATGTGGAATTATATACATAACAAAAAAGTGTGAAACAACTGAAAATGTGTCATATTCTAGGTTCTTCAAAGTAGCCACCTTTTGCTTTGATTACTGCTTTGCAGTGTGTGTGTGTGTGTATAGTTGGTTAATAATATAATAAAACATTAAATTATTACATATTAAATTAAACAAAGATTCAAGTTATGATGACCAATGAAATATGTAGTTTTTATGCTTTGGCTTGAGTCATGTAATCCCAAAAATAATACGTCAGCATTATTTCCATGGAAAAATTATCCCCCGGATTGAAAGATTAAAGCGGTATTAAAAATAAATAAATAAAATAAAACAGCAATGGAGGATGAATGTACAATAGGCTAATTCAGATCTCATTCTCCGGACACAGTTCCAGATATACATAATGAAGCCAGCAATTAGTTCATCCTCCTAAAGTAAGAACAGACACGCACATAAACAGCCCCAAGTCTTTCTGGGTGACGGCAAGAAGGGAGGAGTCTGGTCTCCCCATGCAAAACCACATCCATGTGTAATTATTTTCCCTCTGAAATAACACAGATATACAGTCCTCCATCTTCCCAAGGGGCACATCCCAAACGCAACATCAACACACCCTTCTTCTGAGGAAATGAGGCAAATACATGCACAACGAAAGCTAGTTATAGCAGTACATTCGAGACACATAAAGCCAAAGATGCAACCCTCAAAGGAGAACAAATGATAAACTAATGGACAGATGTGCTCTACACCTCCATCAGGAAACATTTAACAACATGAAAGTGACTAAATTGAGTCATGTTTCAGCTGTAAACTCATCTTCAGTGATCAGATGACATGTGATTTGGATACTAACTGAAGTCATAAAAGTCATAAATGCTGGTGAATAATCAAAATCCCTTAACTGAAGGACCTGAGGGAAAACTGCAACCTGACCCATGAAATTCTGTTCTTTTCTCAAAGTGTGCTCTCTGTGTTTCAGATCAGCCAGTCACTCTCCTCACTATGTTCCAAGCCTCTTATTGGACATCTCCATGAAGCAAAGCTTCTTCCTAACAAAGAAAACATGGATCACATGTCTGACAATAACAATCGGAACAAACAGAACAATACAGTTCTGACAGTCTGAAAAGTGCAAAAATGTTTGCAGATCATGCAGGTTGTCCAAGAATGAACCAAGATTCACATGGAATGATCCCTCAAGAGAAACTCTGGGTGTGATGGGCCATAAACTAGGAACATTGTTAAAAGTGAAGTAGGAAAAAGCTCACAGTTATGAAAGTTCAAATTTTTCAAAATGGCCTAACATAATTTCCAGCCTGTCTGGCAGCTCTTGTCAGTGTACTGTGGTAAGATGTTTTTAAGAAGGAAATGCATTCAGTATCACCATCGGATCTCTACGTCACTGCTAAATGATCTCCAACAGAACTAGAATGAAACACTTTTCCTATAAGGTCTAATTTTCTAGGACTCAAAATTCAGCTTCAAATGGGACAATGCTGACATCTAATGGCAGAAAATGTTCTGCAAGAATGATTATACATTTTTGTATAGCTTCCAGTCTCATTTTCCATAATTTTCTCAATCTATTTTCAAATATGAACTTCACATTATCAACTTCCATATGACGTTTCAGACAGACAGGTTCAAGTTCATCAGACTTAGCAAACATATTCAGAGCAGCATTGATGTCTCTACAAACAAATAAGTCAATGACACAGGAAGGTTTAGGCATTTTTTTCCTTTTATAAACATATGTACAATGGGTCAAGAAGGACAACAAAGATAGAGCGATCAAATATCTTAAAAACAAATGATAGTTCATATTTTAGTGCATTTTCAACCCACAGGCTAATTGTTGGGGAAAATATTCACAGTACACAGATCATAAACAATATGAACACTTCCGACGCATATTAAAGCATTTTTAGTAACTGACTGCCCTTGTCATGGAGAACATTTTCAGTTGTCAGAACAGAACAGTACATATTAGCCATTTCATATATGACTAAGCGACTAAAGCTAATCTCCCAAGATTAATAATACAGCAGTAGAGTGCAGTTTCCTATATATATATATATATATATATATATATATATATATATGTATATACACTCACCAAAAGGATTATTAGGAACACCATACTAATACTGTGTTTGACCCCCTTTCGCCTTCAGAACTGCCTTAATTCTACGTGGCATTGATTCAACAAGGTGCTGAAAGCATTCTTTAGAAATGTTGGCCCATATTGATAGGATAGCATCTTGCAGTTGATGGAGATTTGTGGGATGCACATCCAGGGCACGAAGCTCCCATTCCACCACATCCCAAAGATGCTATATTGGGTTGAGATACAGTGAACTCATTGTCATGTTCAAGAAACCAATTTGAAATGATTCGAGCTTTGTGACATGGTGCATTATCCTGCTGGAAATAGCCATCAGAGGATGGGTACATGGTGGTCATAAAGGGATGGACATGGTCAGAAACAATGCTCAGGTAGGCCGTGGCATTTAAACGATGCCCAATTGGCACTAAGGGGCCTAACGTGTGCCAAGAAAACATCCCCCACACCATTACACCACCACCAGCCTGCACAGTGGTAACAAGATATGATGGATCCATGTTCTCATTCTGTTTACGCCAAATTCTGACTCTACCATCTGAATGTCTCGAGAGAAATTGAGACTCATCAGACCAGGTACCATTTTTCCAGTCTTCAACTGAGCTTGTGCAAATTGTAGCCTCTTTTTCTATTTGTAGTGGAGATGAGTGGTACACGGTGGGGTCTTCTGCTGTTGTAGCCCATCCGCCTCAAGGTTGTGCGAGTTGTGGCTTCACAAATGCTTTGCTGCATACCTCGGTTGTAACAAGTGGTTATTTCAGTCAAAGTTGCTCTTCTGTCAGCTTGAATCAGTCGGCCCATTCTCAAAATTGCTTAAATCACCTTTCTTTCCCATTCTGACATTCAGTTTGGAGTTCAGGAGATTGTCTTGACCAGGACCACACCCCTAAATGCATTGAAGCAACTGCCATGTGATTGGTTGATTAGATAATTGCATTAATGAGAAATTGAACAGGTGTTCCTAATAATCCTTTAGGTGAGTGTGTATGTATATTATATATATATACACAGTACAGACCAAAAGTTTGGACACACCTTCTCATTCAAAGAGTTTTCTTTATTTTCATGACTATGAAAATTGTAGATTCACACTGAAGGCATCAAAACTATGAATTAACACATGTGGAATTATATATGGAATTATATACATAACAAAAAGGGGTGAAAAAACGGAAAATGTCATATTCTAGGTTCTTAAAAGTAGCCACCTTTTGCTTTGATTACTGCTTTGCACACTTTTGGCATTCTCTTGATGAGCTTCAAGAGGTAGTCACCTGAAATGGTCTTCCAACAGTCTTGAAGGAGTTCCCCGAGAGATGCTTAGCACTTGTTGGCCCTTTTGCCTTCTGTCTGCGGTCCAGCTCACCCCTAAACCATCTCGATTGGGTTCAGGTCCAGTGACTGTGGAGGCCAGGTCATATGGCGCAGCACCCCATCACTCTCCTTCTTGGTCAAATAGCCCTTGATGCCTTCAGTGTGACTCTACAATTTTCATAGTCATGAAAATAAAGAAAACTCTTTGAATGAGAAGGTGTGTCCAAACATTTGGTCTGTACTGTGTATATATATATATATATATATATATATATATATATATATATATAGTTGGTTAACATTGTATGCATATCATTTTCATTTTCAGCTGATGGCAACCGTCTTGAACTTTATATTGAAACCTAGTAGTGTGGATGCAGCATCATGCATATAGAAAATTGAGTTATAATCGTTCAATTATAGGCTTGTTAATTAGATAACAAGCAAATTTGTCTGGTTGTGTGGTCTTTTTAACATGACATCATTCTTTGTTTTGCTTCAGTGACTGAATTCTTCATTACATGCAAGTGTACATGACTTTAAACATATTTTTCAAGCCTTAATATAAATTACTGAGTGTACCTGTTCTATACTTTTAACTTGCTTCCCAAATTTCCCAGCAGGGGTCAATAAACTCTTTTAATTGGCTGTATTTATGTAGCACACTTTTAAATAATTGGGATGAGCTGGTGTGCAGAAAAGTGAACGAACAGACACTCAAGAACAGGAAGTACAACACAAAACTACACATACTATGAGGGTCTATGTACTTCACGAAGACAAACAGGCAAGTAACACCCACAAAGTCCTCCATCTATTTCCTGATCTAGTGGCACTTCAGGGTTTACATGGTGAAGTAAACACACTTTTGACAGAATGTGATCAGGTATTTATCAAAGAGGGCACTATCGGCACTATCCTGAGGTCACTGTGGAAAAGCATGCAGCTTCAAGATCATTTTACTGCTTGTGTCCAGCTAAGCCATTGCAACCTAAGAACACATCGATTAAGAGTTTTCTTGAGTACAGCAGCACTCTTAACCCTCTGGCCGCCCTCTCATGGTGGCCAACCTAGCAATTACCAGCAAAGGTCAAACCACCCAGTCGTTTTCTCCATCAGTTCAAGAAGGTTCTTCAGTAAGCGATTTCCCCCAAACAGTCAGTTTGGAGGAGAAAGCTGTATGCTATCGTGCTGTGACCATCCATAGACCCAGAGCCACATTGGCCGCTAGAAGGGCACTGCCTCCCAGCAAAAAAAAGAAGCCAATCAGCTCTCGGTTATTCCTCTCAGGGATCACAGAGCTCAGTGTGGCTTCTAGGAACGCTGTGAGCATCCACTGGCCATCCAGCGCAAAACACGGGACAGCGTTTACCACCGCCAGGGCCCCCGACAATGAGACCAGGTATCTTAACACACAGTAAGTTGAGGCTAGTTAACAGCAGTATATATTTGACAAAACCTATGCAACCTGGTCAGAATTCATGGACGAAGAGTAATTACACAGATTGAATGGAGATCACATTACAAATTTAAATAAATAATATATTTTTTTAAATAAGAAAACAAATGCTGTTATTTTGAACTTTCTATAAATCAAAGAATCCTAAAAATCACTATTTCAAACACTGATAATTAAGATGAGCACCAAATTCTGAAGAATCATGCGACACTGAAGACTGCTGAAAATTCAGCTTTGTTATCACAGGAATAAATTACATTTCAAATTATATTAAAACAGGAAGTTATTTTAAATTGCAATAATATTTCTCAATGTACTTGCTGTATTCTGTAACATTCGAATGATAGTGTGTGTATATTTTTTAGTTATGCTTGATTCCTAAATGAACCAGGAACCATTATTGTTAGTTCTACTACAGTATCATGAGACTAAATAAGTAGCTAATTGTTTTGGCAAAAGGAAAAACTCTTCAGTATGTCCCTGTTTTAATAGCAAGTCAAGAAAAGTTGGAATCTTTTAGAGTGCTTGTGTGGGAAAGGATACTTGCAGAAGGTCTCCAGCATGACAGGCAGGTCTGGATGAAGAAAGGCCAAGCGAGGAACGAAGCTGGTCAGACTCACTAAAAATAAAGAAATGACCACTTTTAAAAACAGGCCTGTTTGCACAAACCTGAAAAAGAATAGAACGGAATCTGTCTGACCTGAATACTGTAGGTGTGAAGGGTAGCCGACAAACAGCATGTCTGTTTGCGGCGGGTGTTTGACCCGAATCAGTCTGGTCTGGTTCTCCAGAGATGGGATTAAACACAAGCTTGGGGTGAAGTCTGTTTGACAGTCTGTGTTGGTACGGCATGTACGGCTCGCTTCAATGGTTTTTCTGACCGGCAGGCAGGTAAACTAGCACGCAATAGTTTAGAGCGTCAAAAATACCAAGACTGAGATGTCAATAACACAAAAATGAACAATTTCAGATATTTTTGGGATATCTCTTTCAGACATGCAACAGGGCACTTTACATATTCACAATATAACTAACACTGATAAAATGTGTGGCAATAAGGCCATTTTCTGACAATGCATTATAGTTTATCGCTAATACTAAGAGGAGTGAACAGAATCGACCAATATAACTTTTATAACTGGTCTAATTTCAATAAAATTCCCAAATCCTAACAGATTATTTAAAAAAAGGTCTGTCTTACCAATTTGCTCTCCACGTTATTACTATAAGAGAAGCAGAAATCGGTCAAGCTGTTGTTCCCACAGCACTCCATAGTGCCATCGAGACGCTTGAACGCTGAGTGGAAGAAAAATCTGAATCAGCGGAAAAATATTTGTAATATTAAACTTAAACATCTCTACTTACACTACCATTTAAAAGTTTGAGGGCAATATGATTTTTGACAGTCTCATGAGCAGTACAGTAAAAACAGTAATATTGTGAATTACCATTAAAATTTAAAATAACTTTTGATTTGAAAATATTACTTATTCCTGAATTTTCAACAGCCATTACTCCAGTCTCTTTACTGTCACATGATCCTTCAGAAACATTCTAATATGCTGATTTGGTGCCTTTAAACAAACAAAAAAAAACAGCATTTATATGAAATACAATTTTTTTTGTAACATTATAAGCATCTTTATTGTCACTTGTGATCAATTTAAAAGCTTTCAAAAAGATGATCTTACTGACCCCAAACTATTAAACAGTAAAGTATAAGGCAGGTCAGTACCTCTTCCAGTCGACCAACTGAGCTGCAGCTTGGCAGTGTGAACGCAGTATCCCATCTGAGGGTTATGGGATAGATGCTGAACGCAGCTGTGCCAGTCCTGCACTCCCCAAACTGTACAGTCCTCCAGCTGGGTAACCAGATCTCCTGAAAACAGCCCACGAGGTCCACTTGATGGAGAGCCCTGTGAAAACAAACCAAAACTGATCTCAGATACTAAGGACATCATCTAAATATAAAAATTAAAGATGAAAGGTGGCCTGACCTCCACCACCTCAGTGACAAGCGCCCCTGCTCCAGTGTAATAAAACGGAAATAGGAAGATGGGCAGAAGGAACAGGAAACTGAGGGCCACAACACACAGCATGAAGTTGTGCCATACACCTATACAAAGACAGACAATGTGGAAAATGTTATATAGATTATAAAGGTTGTTAGAGGAATAAGTACTGGTTAGACACGATGTTTTGTAATAAAGTGTTTATGAATTGCATGTATAAGATTTGTGGCTTTGTGCTTGTAAAACATGTGGGTTAAAACCGAGCGCCAACCTCCCGCTCTCTCTCCTGAGGCCAAAAAGGAAGTGACTAAATCTGCAATTCATCGACTGGCCATTTGAGGCTGGCTGCAAAAGGGAGTCAATCCCATTGACTCACCATGTTAAAATGCCCAACTTTACAACATAAAAAAACATGATTTTGGTCTAAATAGCTAATTTTGCCCTTCATGACAACTGTGAGGGGGTGAATTTATTTTATTACTCATCCGTTTAAATTATATTAAGACTTAAAGTTCTGAATAATTAAGGGTGCGGCCACTTGAGTGACAGGTGGATTGCCGCTGCTGACACTGACGTCGTGCTAGGTGGGTGTGGCTACAGCAACTAGCTCCCGCCTTTTTGCCCATTTTTGATTATCCGGGAGAGTCACGTGGTGACGCCCTGCCAAGATGGCGACGGCCCGCTCTGCACACTTTAGGCTTCAAAAACACACTTCAAGAGTCTACGGGTGACGTCACGGACACTACGTCCATGTTTTTATACAGTCTATGGTTAAAACGTCTTACCGGCACAGAATATTCTGAGCTGCTGGACTGGAGAGATGAGGTTCAGATGTGTGGTGAAGAGGTCCACAAAAGCTCCAGGATAAACCACAAACATGAACACGCCAAAACCATTCAACCTCACCTGCTCCCTGAGGAGAACATGCAGACATATAAATTATTATACTCTACATTAAATTAAAACAAAAAAAAATTTCCAACACAACACTTTGGAGAGATTGCCTTGCATAACTAGTCTTATAATGAAATGACTCCAGAAACACACTTTACTTGCATTACACACAGACCTCAAAGAATTTTACTAAGTCAAATGGGCTGGGATTGGAGTTTGTGATGGAGCAGCTTGCCCCAAAACTTCTGCTAATAAATTTATTCATAAAGTGCATTCAGGCTATCAATTTTTTTACCTATCATATGTGTTCCGGGGGAATCAAACCCCCAACCACGCTCTACCACTTGAGCTACAGGAACACTAATACACTAATACATTACAGTGACCCTCTTTTCTCTCACAAATGTGCATGCAAACTTTATTATTATTATGCAAGGAATTTGCATAGGAATTATGAGACAGTATAAGCAAAAAATGGAATTAATGTTAGTGGCTCTTCTTAAAGTAAACAAAATGTTTGCATTTATGCAAAAATCTAAAGATTAACTGAGTACTTGTATAGACAGTCTTGTTTTTGCTCCATTAAGACACAGTTTCATCTTCAAGTTGCAGTAATTGCAAAAAGATTCAACAAGTGTTAAAATGTTTGATGTTGCTACTGACAGAAATTATATAATGCATCTTTGAGATGAAAAGTTTACCTCAGTGCTGCCACCCCATGGCCAAACTCATGTATGACTCCACTGACCAAGATAGCAATGAAAAAATAGGCCAGCTGACTGACAGGAAGGTTCACACCAGGCACCTGACGATAAAACAAAGGACAAAAAAATGATCAGGCTGAGTGTGATGGTTCACACTTTCACTGCTTTTCAAACAAAAGTCCACCACCATCATCTAACTCCTACAGAGCTCCTCTGTGCTCACCACCACTTGCAAGATCTGTTCGTGAGACCCTTGTGGCGTCTCTGCCATCATCTGACTCAAAGTCTGCTGCAATGTTTTGCTCAGGAGAACCACAGACCCAAACATCGCCAGAACCCCGAACACCATTCCGGCACTGAACCTAAAACAGCAAGATGTGGAAATGTTTGGTATATTTTCGGGTTTAAATTAGATTTTAACACCTGGATTTCTCATTATTTTACTATAATGTCTGAGAACTAGGAGGAGATTGTTTATGGATATGTGTGGGGGTGGGAGGGGGTTACCCATAATCCCCTGCTCTCTTCATAAGCAGCTTAAGAATTTTTAAATGACTATAGCTTTAAATTCTCCAAAAATTAAATAAATATCATCACTGTGGATTTAATATGGCAAAAGGAACCAAAGGAAAGCAGGAGAGGTTTACATGTTTTTATTTCATAAAGTTTATATTGAAAGATGTAGACTGATTTTTATGCAGGATCACATGAACAAAAGAGTGACAGCTCTTTATATTACAGCAATAAATGTTAAAGAGCTCATACTAAGCATCGCTGTCATCTGAACATATATAAAAAAAAAATAATAAAAAAAATAAGATTTGAAGACAGTAAATCATACCAGATGTAGAGAAAGTGAGGGTTGAGATTAGCACATCTGGCAAAAAGACGGTTGAAGATGCCGGTGTGCCATTTAATATGGAACGGAGAGAGAGTGAATCCATTCGAGGATAACCAGGATTCATAGCGGTTCTTCACCGAACTGGACGACTGTACGTGAGAAAATCAGTTATTGTTGCTACTGTATAAAAATATGATGATCTCATTTATAAAGTTAGCTCAGTTTTTCCCAAAGCTGTTGGAAACTATGTTTACCTAATCCTACATTAGTGAGAGTAATAATTTAGAATTAACTTTTAAAGTGCCAAATGAAAAACTACACTAAAAACATGGCAGTACCATGGTACAGTAATACATCCTAACAATATTATGATACTTTGAGAATTACTATGTAACTAAAATGAACTAAAATGGTATTTGTATACTATGAGGTAGTTCCAAGATATAATACTGCACAAAAACATGGTAACACTGGTACAATGTCCAACATTTTTACTAATTTTTGTAAATGTACTGATAACTGTAAATACAGTGGAACATATGGTAAAAATTCTGAACAATGGTATTACTTTATACAATCACTGTACCATCGCACTTCCAAAATGCTGCTCTTATCACAATGTCCTTGGCAAATAAATCACATTCAATAACAATCGATTCCATTATTTAAGCAGCAAATGCCTCCGTGTTGTGAACTTACTCTCTACCGTTAACTCTATAGATATTAAGGGTTGTATTGGGGAGATCCGCCTACCCGCAGCAGCGTGTCCGCCAAGTACACGGTACACCACCCGCCCATCACACACACCACCACCGCTATAGGAATCATGGCACCCCGGTCTGCATGCGTCTCAAGAGCGGTCAAATCCGGACACAAATGAACTTACGATTCCGATTGTCAAGCACGACATACACATGCACTGTGTACAAAACACCAGTGGAAGCAGTCGCTTCCGCGTTTGCGTCTATTACGATGTCCAACCGCAGTATTACTAATCGAGCCAGACTGTTTACTTTTGTCAGAGCAGAGCAATCGACCACGTAGCTTCGAATCATTTCTGTGAATCGGTTCTTTCAAACATAACGATTCAGTCAATAGTTTACTTAATTGCGTTCTCCAACGTATTTAATTTTGATTAAATAATAATCTTTATTGTAATTTGTGTGTCCCAGTTCAGTTTGTTGCTGCTGTGTTTCAGCTAATAAAACACAAAGTCATTCAAAACCTAATATAATGTAGCCTACATTCACAATAAAAATACTAAACTTGATTTCAAAAAGGCTATGTGTGTAGCTAAAATTGCAATACAAATCATACATTACAAATAGGCCTGTTTTATTTGTAATTGTTCATTTATTAAACAAAAAAACATCGGCTACTTCATTTGGACTGTGCGTGTAGCGTAGTAGCTTTCATAAAACTTTTCAGTCAAATCTTCATTTTCACTTAAAAAGTTCAGACTTGCTGACTTGTCAGTTCTTAGCTCATTATAAATTGTAGAAAGTTGATCCTTTGTTCAATTAATAAGGTTGGTGAGTTGTTGAATCGGATTTGAACAGCCGGTGCACAAACTCTTTGGTCTGATTCATGAATTGGCTCTGACTCCCAGTACATTTAGTGTGGGCTTTAGGGATGGGACCAGTGAAGTAATTTTTTTTATTAAATTATTTGCCACAACAACAGTTTTTCAAACCTTTTTAACTGATTCAGTTGAAAGATCTGACACACAAAAGTGATTTGCTCAGAATTCGGATGTCACTATTTTGTAATGCAGCACTACATGTTTGTTTCATTTGCATTTGCTGAATCATGAGATCTTATTTGCACTATAGACCTATCTGTGAAGTATGTTTCAAATTTGGCCTCTGTGGTTTTTGTACTCACAAGACTTGCTTTTAAATGTGCAATTTAATTAATATGTATCAGGCATTACTGTTGACCTATGAGCAAATGATGCCAGTCAGGGGCGCTGCACAAGATCCCGGGCCCTATGCATAGGCAGTCCTAATGCGCCCCCCCTCCCCTTGAAAATATATATTCCAGACTTTTCAAGGGACCTCTCTTCCTTTGGGGCCCTGGTAATCAGTACTGGTTTTACCCCCGGTCCAGCGCCCCTGATGCCAGTCAACCAAAAAGGTGGTCAATTTGTCACTAAAGGCCACTGTTATAGTAAAACCTATGAAAAAGGTGCAGCGCTTTTGTATGTAAAGCACACAGGAACAAATTACGGGTTCAAATGTGACAAGTTCCCACAAACATTTCCATCTGGGTGGGAGTGATCTTTTTTTTTTTTTTTGTCCCTCAGGCTCCTAAAGGTTTTATGAAATGATCTATTATCTGAGATTGTGGTCTAGATAGACAGCAATTATGGCTGCCTTTTACGAATACATCAGAGAGGATGCCGTTGGTTTTTATAATGCCATCAGGAGGGATTAATGTAAAAAAGACAGACACTGAAAGGACAGTGTCACACAATTAATATTCCACTCACCTTTTAACAATATTTGCATTGTTCAACCATGCATTTAGCCACTTTCAAATCCCATTAACTTTCAAGTGTAATGGGATCTTTGTGTGTAATTGTTACATGCACATTAAAAAGGATTCCAAGATTTAATACTTCTGTTTGACCTGTAGTATATGAGCTGACTGGCAGGAAGAGCAGGAAGTTTGTGATGCCAAGTAGAGGGAGGAGAATTCAGGTGAAGATTTGCATAGCTCTGCTGTCTGTAGAGGACACCTTTTGCATCAGCTCTGAGCTCCAGTATAGAGGTTTATACTCAGCAGTGAAGGAAATAAGTGAGCAGGATCACACGCCAAATCCTAGTGGCATCCGGTAAGGACAGGAGATACTTTAACAGTCTTTAATATTCAGTTTTATGGTTGTAGTTTGATATTTAGCCCAGCAAATAGTTAGTTCAGTGCATTTAGCTCAATCATGTTTAACATGCATTTGGCAGACACTTTTATCCTTGTGAGTGGAAGCAACATTATACCAGTTTGTGCAATCAAAACCATGACATTGGTGTTGCTAGCACCAAGTTCGGTTTAAGAAATTTTCCAGTGAAATTATGTGCAATCTATCATTTGTTTATACCTGTCCGGTTGTGGGTCAAAAATCTGCCTAGTTTAAAACCTGAAACTCCTCTAAACGGGCAGTGCTGTTTCCACTGGGAATGGGTCGTCATGTCAAACCGTGGTCCAATCAGATGCCTCCCTGGGCTCTGCATGCTGGAGCCTAAATTAGGTCATGATCTTAATAAGTATTGTTGCTCTGTGATTCTCTGACTGCGTGGAAGGGAGCAAAAGAGGAACAGACAGGACTTTTAACTGGCTATTAAAATAGAACACAAAGCAGCGAGGAGGTGTGGACCTCACGCTGACAGTTGAACAGGTAAGGGCACAGCGGGGTCGTGATATCAGGGTCCTGTGTGATGCAAAGGTCAATGTCTATTCATTTGTCACCATTCTCTCTTTCTGAACTCTCTGTTTTCTTCCATTTTCATTATCGAATCTAGTAATGTTGTAAATTATACATTCTCTTTTATGTTCAGGCATATTGAGGACATTTCAATCTAGGTTATAGTCAACTATATCCACTTAGCTCACATTTATACATATATGCAAATGTGCATCAAACATGAACTTGGTGGCAATTTAAAGATGCAATTTTAAAATGATGCTGTTGTAATTCTGTGAGGGCATATAGAGTGGGGACCAAAAAGTCTAGGCAATGACTAGGCAAGATTATTTATTTATTTGAAAAACACACACACACACACACACACACACACACACACACAC
Organism: Carassius carassius; assembly: GCF_963082965.1. Taxonomy (NCBI): domain Eukaryota; kingdom Metazoa; phylum Chordata; class Actinopteri; order Cypriniformes; family Cyprinidae; genus Carassius; species Carassius carassius. The sequence continues at coordinate 19,517,777 of NC_081796.1, forward strand.
ACACACACACACACACACACACACACACACGTTTAACCAGTTATATTTAGATTTTTCAGTATACTGTTATATAAATTATAATTACTAATTAATTTATTAATAATATAAATAAACTTGCTTGTCAATAACTAATGTAACATATGTAGTATATTATTTGTTTCAGGTAACTTTATTAATACTAATAAGTAAGCAAGTAAGTACATAAATAAATAAATAAATAAAATAATTATAATTATAAAATGTACTATAAATCTATGAAATGTTAAGTCTATTGTAATATGTATGTTTATGTGGACAGATAGACAGATATTAAAATAATAATATTTATTATTATTATTATTATTTATTAATAATGTGCAAAACATTTTATTATTACATTAAGCAAGTTTATTATTATTTTTTATTAATATAAAATAAATGATCACGTTTTACAGCATGATTTGAAAATGATCCAGAGACCATCTTGTTTCAATGGAATGACAGAAATAGTGCATAATATTTCATACTCACTTTAATATTCTTATTCAAAAACTTTATTTATCTCCATGTTTAAATTACATTTTGAATCCCAGATTCTCACTTGCAAATGTTTGGACCCCAGTTTATCTGTATATAGTGAAAAGACTGTGAATGGGGCTATAATGGATCATATATAGCTTCTGTGAAGTGAACAGTCAGGGTGGACAGAAAGCAGGTCCCCTCAGTGTATCACACTACTATTTATAGTGTGAACAAATCCCAGATATGAGTGGCATCCCCTGCTCTACTACAGCCTTTAGTGAGGGACAGAAAGATTGAGAGAGAGAGATTGAGAGAGAGAGAGAGAGAGAGAGAGAGAGAGAGAGAGAGAGAGAGAGAGAGAGAGAGAGAGAGAGAGAGAGAGAGAGGAGGGGTGTTGAACGGAACCAGAACCGCACAGAAGTCAAGTCTGCTTTAGTCCATTAAGGGAAAGATTGGCATTTGTCCTGTCTGTCTCACAGCGGGGAGCAGCGGTTTACTGTTACGCCAGCGGGTACGTAACTTTTAAGGACAGAGTAAGGATGAGTGTGTGTTCATCTGCATGTCTGTGAAACTAACACAGTGTTAAAGGTCACAATAGATTTACTGGATGGCTTTTCTTTAAGTCATGTCAGATAGTATTATGATGATAATGAGACAGATAAAATTTAAATCAGAACATTTCAAAGTTTGACCTCTTTAACATTGACCTTTCTTTTAACAGTTTCTAAAAGTATGTTCATCTTTCACTCATTTCATAAGAAAGTATGATTTATGTATATGTTTTGTTTGCGGGGGACATTGTGTTAATGACTCGGGCCTCTGGCAGGATTCAGGCCTACATAACACATTCTGAAACAACAGGCAGGTTTAATTTGAACCGTAACTGTACTTTTACATAAGCATTAGCATTCTGTGATGATACGCATGTAAATTATACTTTTTTTCTGTCTGCCTTGTGGTTTTGGTGCAGCAGAATTAGATCGCATTTAAACAGAGGTGGGTAGAGTACCCAAAAACTGTACTCAAGTAAAAGTAAAAGTACTTCTAGAAATATTTACTCAAGTAAAAGTAAAAGTACTAGTCTTGAATAGTTACTTGAGTAAGAGTAAAAGAGTATCGGATAAAAAATCTACTCAAGTAGTTAGTTACTAGTTACTTTGGGTCATATATACTGAGCCTATTTTTATTTAGATATATAGATAAAATGTATGTAATGTATGTGTGCATGTATAAATGTATATATTTCATCAGCCTTTACTCCAATTTATGTAATTTATTATAAAACCCTGTCTGTTTACTTAAGTAACAGATATAGGTGTCATACCATAACATATTTTTAATACGACTGACTTTATATTAAATGTGAATTTAACATTGAAAGTTAATGTGATATAAATATTACTACTAATCTTTCATTGTTCAGAAAGAGAGCAAATAACATTTACATTATTAAAGATCATTTTCACTGACAGTCTAGATTTCAATCACTCTCAGAAACTCCCATTAAAATCACTGAAACTGTTAACACTGGGAAATCAATATCTTAATTAAAGATTCGTACACACATCTGCACTTTGTTGTTTCTGACGAGAGAATTCGCCATTTCGCCAGAAAGAGGCATTCAGTCAGTGAGCGAGTGAAGGAAGCACCGGCATTTTAGCGATGACTCATCAGAACGCCTCTGATTGGCGAATGCTTTAATAAGCTCAAAAGAATCATGTGTGATTTGTTATAATGCGCAGCGCTGTATAAACGCATCTATCTCTGGCTAGCGCCAGCAAGCAATCACAGATCTGAATTTAGCAGCTGATAATATGACTCGCTGAACGTACTTGCACCAGTGTGATTGTATTAAAATTAATAAAATCTTAATCGGCTATTTTTTGTCTTTTGGAAGCTGCATTCAACTTGACTCCCCTCTGTTATAAGCCACACACGTACAACAAACTAATGTCACAGTGGTATCGTGTACTGTAATCGAATGTAGCCCAAGTTATTACCTGTTAAACAGTAGACAGCACACGCGGTGTTCATCTAATAAGGATCTCCATCGCTAGCAAATAATAGCCTTTGCAGATTTCAATTCAGTGCAGTTCCAGCCACGTTTTCAACGCTCTTTCTGTTCTTAAACGTTACAACTCCGAGTGAACCACTTCAGACGCTCAGCGCGTGCGACAGGGAACTGAACGACTCATTCAAACTGATTCATGAACCAATTCACTCGTTTGCCAATTGGTTTGATCAAGCCTTTGAACAGAATTGACTCAAAAGAATGAATCATTCGCGAATGGGCATCTCTCATTGCCCAGAGAAAAGTAGACGGCGCGTTTGGAATAAACTGAAGCATTATAACATTTATTGCATTAAGATAAAGTAACGAGAGGAGCGTCGCCCACAGTAACGAAGTAAAAGTACAGATTTTTCCCCAAAAATTTACTCAAGTAAGAGTATAAAGTACCCATCTTTAAATATACTCCGAAAAGTATTCGTTACCCCAAAAAATTACTCAAGTAAATGTAACGAAGTAAATGTAACTCGTTACTACCCACCTCTGCATTTAAACATATGATTGGCATGACGTTTTATGATTTACATAATAAACCGAGTTGTTCCGAATAATACATTCAACCAATTTGATAAACCATTTGACTTTTTGTTGGATATTAACCATTTTGATTATCAAATACAATTTTTTTTTTTTTTAAATAAAAGAGAAAATCTTGTCAGACCAGTTGGAAAGGTCTAGAACTTCTGGAAGACTTACAGTCATAGAGGGACTTAAATGCAAATAAACTGCGCCTGTGAAACATTGTGAGAGTTCTGAAAATGCATTAGGCCTATTAAGTGTGAGATTTCAGTATCTGGTGGGGTTTGTGATACAGTAGGTGGTTAAATTAAGAGTCTGAGATGGAAGGTAATAAATCTAGAAACTAAAAACAATTTACTTTTGCCAAAGGTGATTTGATCCTAGTTATATGTTTTTCGATACTGACAATAGATTTAGTTTGATATTTCGGACACTGAGGAGTTTTGGACAGCTGCTCTGTTGCTCTTTGAAAGGTAAATTTAGCTCAACGCTTGGCAGCAGTGACTCCACACCACTAGTACTAATGCACTGCTGTTGATGTGCAAATAACATCACAGATTACGGTTGCTAAGGTTGTGAACCTCTCTGAATCCCCACTGACATGGTCAATCCTGGCTCTTCCACAGAGAACTGTATTAAGTTAAGAAAAGGAGAGAAACATTGAAAGATAGATAGTGTTAATATAAATACTGCAGATGCATTACCATGCATGAAGGCTGTAGCACACTGGAGAATTCCTCTTATATCCCAGGTGTTCACATCGGGACGTTCCATCAGCAGCATAACCGAGCAAATTATGGGCAGAAAGCTCCCCGCGAGCACATAATCAAAGCTCATCTGCCTAGAGCTGTGTTCATTAGAGAAATGGATGATTTTACGTATTTCAGAACAGCTTCCTGTCAGAGACCATGATTAGAGTCATTCGATATTCATTTTCAAATTCTCTGTTTGAAGTGTGATGGCAAAATTTGCGCATTTACGCGTTGGTTTGTTGTCATGTAAATGTCTTCCTTTTAAATGTTCCCCCTCCCACGAGGTCATTCTTAGGACAGAATGATTATATTTCAATAATATAATACCAATAAAAAAAAAACTCTGTAATAATACTGATACAACAAATACTGATACAACTGAGCATATATTAAATCTATTGATAATAAATAATGATGGTAATGATAAATATCCATTGATAGGCTACGAGTTTATATTTGTGAACTATATATATGTATATATATATATATATATATATATTTATATATATATATATATGCGTGTGTGTGTGTGTGTGTGTGTGTGTATGTAATATATTAATCTTGCTTAAACCTGTTTTTCTTTTCAAGATAGTTGAGAAAAAACCACTGAGCAATAAATTACCTTCAAATTTCCATCCAAAATTCTGCATTTTACATACATATATATATATATATATATATATATATATATATATATATATATATATACACACAATAACAGTAGATGTTCCAACTCATGTTTCATATCCAGTATAAAGTGTGTGTGAAGGTGTGTGTTATCCCAGCCCTGTTTTCTCCATGTTAACATAAATGATTCAGGGGTAAGAGCTGCTACCTGCTCCAGACTGCAGGAGTCACTAAGCAACTGAAAGACTATCCACGGGCACCTGAGAGCCACATGGGGACTTTACTTTTCCCCGGCTCTTTATAACATACATACACATAGCCACACACAAAATACATGCATTCAAACCCACACCGGGCCGGTCTGTCCATCTGATCAATGCATGCAGTCTCTTTCTGTCTTTTCTACAGCAGGAACGTGGACACAAGTGCACACAATGTCTAAACAACCGTCGTCCAACGTAAAAGCCCTGCAGGTGAGTATTACCCCAGCAGTGTGTGTGGGTGTCTTTTGTTTGTACATCATTTAAGAATAGTGTACATTGAGTTTTGAAGTTCTGTATTGATTTTATTGGCACGAAAATGGTTCCCAGTGTGCTTTTCTTTGCACAACACTCAAACATGTCCACATTAAATATTTTAATCTGAAAAGCCACTACTTCCCTATTTTGAACACTTGAACACACATTATGGAGTTGATGTGTGTCCAGCTTTTTTCTTCTTGGTAGGAAAACATTTCTTATCCAAACAGAAACAATTTATATAAAAATAGACTTGTAAAGTTTAAGTCCTTACAGCCTTTTTCCTTTTGCTAGCCAGTATAAACAGTTGAAGGGAAAAAACATGTGATCCCTGTGGTTTTATATGGATTTCTGCTTAAAATGTGATCTGAATGTGAAGTCTATTTAAACAAATGACCAAAACAAAATGTATTTTTACACATGTGAAAATATGTTGTAATATCTGGTTACATAACTATAACTATATTTCCGGCTAGGAGCAATAACGTAGACAGAAAGAGAGACTCTTAACAGTTCACCACAGTGTACAGAAAACAATTTTTTACATACACTGAACACTTCATCCAAAAATAGACACCTTTATCTTTCCATAAAAATCCTCCATATACACATGAACAAAAAAAAAAAAAAAATAAGCCCAAGCATACACAAGTTTCAGGATATGGTCTGTCAGAGAGCACAAATAGAAGGAAGACATGCAAAGACAGGAGCACATGCTCACTACTGTACAGCCTAAAACAGCCAACAATCAGATTTCATCCATCAGCCTATAGATGGAAACCAGAGAAATGAAAGAGAGTTAAAAAGAGGAGAAACTCAAGCATTTGATGTACTGGACCATGAAGTGCATGCAAAACTGGAGTAAATCCAAATCTTTAAGAGCGTTTGGGATAGGTCGAGGGATCTCATGCACTAATCAAAACACTGAATTGCAAAACTGTAAACTGAATTGAGTGTTTGACCTTGTGTGACCAATACAGCAGGACAATAATGTATAAAAAGAGGCAGAACAGAAGACATTTTTAAATAAAATGTGTGTGGGGTTCTATATGGAAATTCAATAAAGTAAATTTTGCATTGTAAGAATTTTTTTTATCATAATTAAACACTTTCCCCTTTAAATCTGCATCACCATAATGCAACAAAGTTTAATTTCCTTTCCTTTGATTTTGAGTTGAAATGTGACCTGGTTTTTGTGAGATTCGCCAAAATGATATGATGGTTAAGCAAAAAACAATAATAATATATAAGAGAAGCGATTTGGCAACAATCCAGATACTTTCTTCCTGATGTATAGCTTTAAATACATTTTCACATTTGTTCATAGTTTTTCACAATACATGCTGCATTTAGATGCCACACAATAAAGACCAGAATGAAAAAAGACTGGCTGTCTGTGTCGGGCCTCAACAAACACAAGGATATCTGTCATCTCACTGTTTTATCTGCCCGCAGCTCATTTCCATACAGGCACTTTGCTCTTTATGAAACACAAACTCCAGCAGGAAGACACGTCCAGCAGGTTTTGTGGAAAGGTTTGGTTTCGAAAGCTATGCTTGACCATTGCACAATATTACGTAAGCTTAAATGACTTTGGTACACTGGTGATTGGATTATAGTTGCAGTTACAGGAGGAAATGAGCAGTGTCTGGGGTGGTTTCATCTCAGCACTCTGTGAGGTGTAGCAGCGATTGTAACTGTCTCATTCGATTTTCTTGTCTGTCTCAAAGGCCAACCTTAATATTCCGATGGGGGCTCTGCGTCCCGGGGCGGGACATCCTGTGAAGAGGAGAGAAGATACAGCAGAAGCAGAGGAGGTCAGATTCTGCGGGAAGAGAACTCACATACAGACATTTGCACAAATTTATTTGCAACAAATTAGACACACATAAAGACAATTGTCATCATTTATTCAGATCACATAAATGTAAGTAAGCAAATAAATATTTAACGTAATGTTCATTTCTTTTTGGACCATTGTTCAATTATGTGTATTCTTTCTTTCTTTATTCATTGAAAAAAACATATCCAATTCTGGAATATATATCGAATTGACATTATTTATCAGATTTACATTATTCATACTGATAATTCTCATTAGAATATTAGGAATGTGATGCTGTACTTTTTACAATGTTTTAAAATTAACATAAATACTATCATGACGTACTAATAAACAATTTAAATGCATCTTTTTGCATACAGTAATGACAAATAATGAAGGTGGAAAGAAAATTAATAAATAAACAAATAAATTCATTTTTATGATAAGTTACACGGATGTTTTACATTGTTATTAGTAATGTAATGTGTGCTGTAATTTTCACAATGCTTATTTAAATGACAAGTGGGCTACTAATAAACATTTAAATTTAAATTGCTTTTCTTATATTTAGTAAAAAGAAATATGTTTAATTCCGCTTTAATACAGACACAGAAAAAAAATAATAAAAAAACAAATAACTTAAAATAAGAATTTAGTGGCAAATTTGCTTATCATAAAATGTCAGAAAACAATATTAATATTACCCTGTCCTCCTGAAAAAACAACAACTTCATTTTCAGTTTGGTTATCCTTTACTTCTTTTTATTTTGATAGTAAAATATTACAATCTTAAGAGGTTATGTGAGGGACACTTAGTAATATCTCTCGCAATCGGTTTCATAGGCGTCCCCAGTGACTCCAGAGGAGAAAAAGCCACTGCCCGGTGCTGTGAAACTACCGGGCCCCGCCGTCAACCTTTCTGAGATCCAGAACGTAAAGAGTGAACTAAGATGGGTCACCAAGGACTAAACAAGACAGGTAAATCCGACAGGAAAATATACACTCTCACACCCATTTTTCCCCCATCTACAATTTTTGGTTATTAAAAAAACACTGGCGGTTCTTAATCTTACGTACACACACACACACACACACACACTCACACACACACACACACACACACAAACACACAGGAACAAAAGAGCAATCGTTTTATTCTAAATGCGTCACATCACTGAAATCATCTAAAAAAGGCCCCATGCTGTTAAAACAAATGACCACATGGTGTCAGTAGCTGTAAAAGTAGTTTGCATGCGTGTTAGTGTGCATATGTCAGTGCTGGAGTGTTCGAGTAGGTGTTTTGAAGTGTGTAAAGGGGCAAGAGGGCGAATCAGACTCTATTAATACCCCACAGATCAGTGGGGCAGTGAAAGTCCGTCTGTTGTGTGCAGTCCCAGCATGCCTCACCAGACCTCCCAATTATAGAGCAAAACATGCTCTGTGACCCACTCCGTCCATCTGTAGGATGTGTGTGTGTGTGTGTAAGGAAAACAAACAGAATTTGCTAAGCAAACTACTTTGAGATTGTATTGTTTTTTAATGCTGGTAACCCGATTTAACTAATGCCTCTCATTCCATTTTCAGAGGTGGCTCCACCCCCATTTTATCCAAGGATTTGGTTACTATCTCCTTCCAATCAGGTTCATGTATTTACCACAAACTCCCAGAGAACCAGTCGCAAAGGAATCAACGACAAGCCTTAATGACGACGCTACCTTCTGACCTGAGAACAATAACTGAGGGGGTGGATTCGATCAGAGCAAAGACTGATGGGTATAGAGCAAATCAAAGCTTTAAACCAGGGTTTAGTCTGTCTAAAATAGGTCATTGCTTTTTAAACCTCCCTGTTTCCAATTCTGTATTTTGTGTTTTAAAATGTACTGTGTGTTTAATTTATAGGGATTGTTTACACAAAAATGTAAATTCTGTCATCATTTACTCACCCTTATGAGTGGACTATCCCTTTAGGTTTGATTTTATAGAAGTTCTGTATTCTCCTACTACCATCAATGAATCATAAAACAGAATATACAGTATGACACTGAAGACATTGGCTATTACTATTCCTCTTAAAATTCCTCCATTCGCCCTAAAAAAAGCAAGATTGTCTTGTAAAACAACTCGAACAAATGTGACATCATAAAAAACAAAATTGTTTCAATGTATTTTACATCTAGAGTGATTAATATGCAAATAATTGCTATAATTTGATTAATTAGTCAGAATGTCATGCATTAAATTTGATTAAGTTTCCTCTGATTGACAGCCCTACTTAAACGCCTCACGCTGCAGGCTTGTTTTCACTCCCTACACATCTCTTTCTTTATCTATGGCTTTGATCTTGTGTGTTGCAGTACATGAGTAGGCTGTTGCATAATAAAACATGATTTCACATTCTCTCAAGGAGGAAACCGTAGGAGGAAACCAGCTCTTGTTATCCTTGAACAAATAGAACTGGATTTCAAATGCCGCACCAATGGTTTATGTACATAAACTGGGATCAGTTTAAAAGTGTAACGCTGCTTGTCTCCTTGCCTGTCCATACATGTCTGCACTGCTCTGTGATTTACAGTAGTTTACTAGCAGCAGGTGTCGTGACCTTTGGGTGAAAGTGTCCTTATTAAAGATCACATATTGCTCCTAAGATCAGTCAGTCTGCATTGGCAGCAGGAAAACACATGCATGTATAATTCAAATAAATTGTCTACATATGAATTGTATTAATTTTGTAAGACTATTTTCAGTAATGCTGCTTTGAAACAATGTATATTGTGAATTGGATCACGAAGTGAAAGACAAGCAACCACTGAAATACATCCAAACCTGTTGGAAAAGATACCCAGGATGCACCTCATGACATTGGTTGAGAGAATGAGAGACTTTGAGCACAGTGATACAAGAGGAACTATCAATCATGTGGAATTGGAATGGAGTTTTTTAGGATTAGGCATCTGGCAGAGGTGCTTGGAATACAGAGAGAGTGAGCAGCTGTCTAACTAATCAACAAAGCCTTCATTATTCCCTTATTACCCATAATGCAAGGCATAGAAAGCCTGCAGTTTTAAAACTTCTGAGAAGCTCAGCATATCTAAACTTTTGTTGATTTATTGATACAGTCGTCTTCTCTGCTACCATATGTTTACCATTATACATTTCAGATTGTATATCTTTGAAAAATGTGCGTTAATTAAAATGATTTTCTCACCTATAAGCGTTGTGTTCATTAGAGAATATCAAAATAATTCACCATGACCACCAGAGCCAAACAAGTCCCCTAACAGGAAGATCAGACACTGTTATATTTAGAATGCCACTCAGGTCTGACAGCATTCTGGACTGAAGGGTCAAAACAGGGAGACCAGAGAGTATGAAGACACTCACATTGTGCCTGAACACATAAATCATATGTATCTGCAATTAAATTCGTGAAAAAAAAATCACAAGATGTAAAATTGTTTATCATAAATAGTTTTTATAGATTTTGCAGTGACGAAAGAGAGCATGATCCTGCAAAAAATCTTTAAGCATTCAATTTAGACCCCTGCAGTTGTAACGTGCGTTTAAATATGTCCACTGATGCACAATAAGGCAGAGTGGAAAGACAGGTCCCTAAAAGGCCAATGACTTGTTTTAAAGTGAGAATTCAAAGGGGTTGTTAGGTGAGCATAGGATTTGGCAGTACAAACAGTGAGACTACAAAACCACTTCCTAGAGACACACGCCCCTCTAAGATTAATCATGACTCATTGCAGTTGCACTTGAGTGCGAGTGCATTCGCAAGTATCTCCAGTTACCAATTACCTTGTAAATCTGTTGTATTGTGAATGCTCTAGACAGTGGAGAAACCAGTGTGATCATGAGCAGAGGGTGTGAGAATGTAACCAGAAGCTCTATCATAATCACCCCATGCTCTTATATTTAATACCCCCCCCCCACCCCCCCACAACCTGGCCTGATTTGGCCCCATCCTAACTCTGAGCCAGCAGCTATTCAGGGAGGATAAGGGTATGATGTTCACGAGGTTGGGATGTGTCCTTTTCGTTGTGGATCACACTTACACACAAGTACTATAAGTCTATAAATAAACCTCACTAATCAGTAATCTAACCAACATAAACATGTCAATTTCTGTAGTCTTTTGTTAACAGTTTTTTTTTAATCTTTGTGTCTTCCTGACAAACATTCTCACTATGGTTCTCATTGTCCTCTAGGCAAGATTCTCATTCTCACAGTCCTCTCTCTTTCTCTTCTCTGGCTAGACTGTGTCCTAACTGTCCCTCTGATCAACTCTGTGTTTCTATTCCTGTCACCTTGGTGAGATATGGCTTCTGGTGGCGACAGACAGAAATCCACAGTGCTGACTAACGCCTTTATTTATCAAGAGATGACCTCAGATCTGCATATCATAATAAACCCCCAGTCTGATCCCTCCCACTCTTGCTGTTCCCATCTATCTAAATGGAAAGGGCAACTAGCTCAAAGCTGTGTTTACCTCCCGTGGCCCCAAAATGTCTGCCCAACATTCCCCCCTCCCTTCTAAAGATCTGGTAGAAAACATGCCAATCTTGTTGAGGCAAAAGGTTTGGAGTCTGCCCACTGGGTGGAGAAGAAATGGTTGACCCACCCCTTTGCACTCCTAAAGCATGTGCAATTGATGCATGGAGAAGTCATGGGCCACATCCCAACATACGCGGCTGGTGTACTGACCTTTTTCTTTTCTTCTGTTTTCTTTAGTCTTGATAACAGTCGACCACCTCAGCCTCCTTACCTTTTTTTCTTTCCTCTTCTTTCTGTGCAGTGTCTTATTTTCGTTCAGTCCTAACTCATCTGTTCTTGACCCTGGTCTTCCTTATTTCTCTCCCTTAATCTCCTAGTGATGAATTACTACCTGATGCTCAGCAACAGTCATGGAGAAGGTGTTCTGTCTCGGTACCAAAGCTTGCGTCTAGAGGGTCGAATGTGTGATGTTGTTTTGGAGGCAGAAGGTGTGGAGTTCCCTGCTCATCGCACTTTGTTAGCCTGTTCCAGTGACTACTTCTGGTCTGTGTTTAAGGACTACAATCTGGAATCTGGTGCCCACACTATCAGCTTGCCAGCCTTGTCATCTCTGGGACTTGAGCAGATACTGGACTTCGTCTACACCTCATGGATCTCACTGTCACCCTCTACTTTGGAGGTCACACTACAGGCTGCCTGCTATCTACAGATCACCCATGCTGTGGAGCTTTGCACTCAGTACATCTCAGAAAGCATTGCTCCTGACAACTGTTGCTTTTTTGCTAACATAGCAGCTCGCTATGGCCTTTCTGATGCATTCAATAACAGCAACTCTTTTATTGGCAGTAATATGTGCAGGATACTTGCTTCTGAGGAGCACAAGGCTGAGATAATGGAGTTAAACATTGATTCTCTGCAAGAGGTGCTCATAGCTGAGGAGATGCCAGGAGTGAAGGAGATAGATCTTCTGCAGCTGGTTTTAAACTGGATAGAGTGCAACCCACAATCTGCCCTGCACAGTAATGCATTGCTGAGTCGGATCAGATTTGGTTTGATTCCACCTAAAGAGCTGTCTCAACTTAGTGCACTTAAACCTGCTCTAAGTACACCTTTCATTCAAAGCGTAGTGCAGAAAGCACTTAACTACCACCTTCAGGGTTCCTTAAAACCTCTACTACAAAGTGTCCACACAAGCCTAAGAGCCACAAAGAGCAAGATTCTTCTGGTGGGAGGAGGACCAGAGGCAAACAGACCCCAGAATCAGATCCTAGCCTACGAACCTCACAGTAAGAAATTCCAGCCACTCTCAGCATCCCTTCCAAATAAGCTACAGCACCAGGGAGTATGCGTTGTTGGGAACTTCCTATTTGTACTAGGTGGTGAGGTGGTGCAGGTGGATGAGGAGAATGAGAAGAGTGCTGTGATGACTGTTACTAACCAGGTGTGGCGCTATGACCCACGGTTTGAGCAGTGGGAGGAGATGGAACCACTCTTGCAGAAGAGGGAACAGTTTGCCTGCTGTGTGGTGGAAGGTGTTATCTTTGCTATTGGCGGAGGCGGCCAGAGGGGTGAGCCTGCTTTGTCATCTGTAGAAATGTACAATATGAGTGAAGGGTGCTGGCGCAGTGCTGTATCCCTACCTTATTCAGTTCACGGGCATGCCTGTACCACTATTGGAACAGGAATCTACGTCTCAGGTGGCATCCATGTCAACAGCACAGAGAGCAGCAAAGAAGTGCTGTTCCTGAATGCCTTTGAAGGGGATGCCTGGCAGAGACGTTCTAACATGTCTATAGCCAGATTTGGTCACCAGATGGCAACAGTGAGGGGAACAATTTACACCTTTTTGGGAATGTACGAGCACTTCTGTGACATTGAACGCTACAGTCCTGAGCAAGACCTGTGGACCCGTCTAAAGCCCCTACTGAATGATCGCTTCTGCTATGGTTTGACCACAACAGAGGGCAGAAGTGTGCTTATGTTTGGAGGCAGGAAATGGCAGGAAGGACAGGAGGTGTGTACAACAAATGTGCTGGAGTACGATACAGAATATGATGCCTGGAGGGAAGTGTGTAAACTACCAGGGCCCTTGTGTGGGATTCAGTGTGCCATTATGACTCTTCAAGACCCTCCGGAGACCTAAAAGTCAATTACAAACACCATCCCACATACACAAAGACAAACAGATGGCTGTCATGGGGAAGAGAGAGTTGAAGGACAGGGGTTATCTTTGTGTCATGGATCAATGACCTGTAAAGTGGCAGGGAAAACAGGATTTCTATATACCCAGATACAGAAGATTTTACCGGGGGTAAAATGCTGTCAAGTGCTTTAAAGCAAGCAGTAAGGTGCTCCTGGAACTAGGTCACTATGAATAGAGTAGAGAAAATCTTGACATTGATAGATGACTTGTCATAAAGACATTGTCCTGAGAAATGGCAAAGATCCTCTAAGGACACTGGAGATAAGGACAAAATACAGGATGTAATTACAGACCACTGCACACTCTGGTCACTGAGTCTTGAAAGGCCTAAAAAAGGACAGTTTGGACAAGTTTTAACTTTTTGGCACTGCGTGAAGATCAAAGGTGACAGTCATAATGTCTTTTGACGGAGAGACAGCTGCCATGAATGTTGGATTCAGACTGTGAAAGGAGGCTAAACTCACAGACGCTTAACGAGAAAGACAAATTAGATCATTGATTTGGAAGGGTACAAGAGAAGTCGAAGTGGGCAAGGACAAGTATCAAGATCACTGAGTGTGTGTGGGATGCAGATGAGCCAAAGGAGGATGAGGATATTTTTATTGAGCAACGATCAACAGAAACTGCACAGTCACACCTATATCTGAAATCTCAGATAAGTCAGGCTATGCATGGAAATCTAGATTACTCATTACAGATAACATAGTGGAATTAGAATATTGATATTAATTAAAGTGAACTGCAAATACAGTAATTGAGCAGAGATCTTGTAAAAGAGTGAGATACACATCAGTAACAATAACTGGCATAAATATTGAAACTTAATCATATACTTCATAATATATCATTTTAGACCTTGTAGCAAACTTTTCTGGGTTATATAAAAGCAAGTAACCTTGAGATTGTAAAATGTACATTGTTGACATGATTCAGCAAATGAATTGATGCAAATAAGAATCTGAGAAAAGCATAAATAAAAGATTTGACTACATAAACTTTAAATATTTTTTATTACTAATCTATTGATCAAAGGTGTGAACACCAATTTGCTGTTAATAATAGTTATGAGCAGCTTAACCTGGTTTGCTGATTAGACTACTGCTGATTAGAAAATCTGATTTTCCCCTTCTGAACTGCCTCTTATGCACAAAGAAAGGAAACCCATTGTCAACCCAAGACTCAGAACAAACCAAAACAGTTCTTCTCCATTCATTTTTTCTATTACCTTCAATGAACAGCCTGGAAATCAGCGAAAGTCTTAAAGAAAAAGAAAAAAGCTTTCTAGGAAATTTACATGGGCTCATTGCTTGACAGGCTGTGAGCTCTCAGGGGATTGTTTATGGCTAGGCACTCACCTTTAAGCCAAAGATGGCAACATCCTCGTTGGGAAATCCAGCTGAGAAACTGCCATTGATGAATGGGAATACCAACAGACAGCTTTCTCCAGTTATAAAAACAAAAAAAAACTTATGGATTCACCAGCCTCAAAATCTGTACACTTCTCTTTGATGTGTATTCTAACTGGCCCCATTTAAGTGTAGGCATATAAACAAAAACCATGCAAATGCAATAAATATAGCATGATTACATCCATAAAAGTTTATTGACTCTAGGTATAATCACACTGAAATCTGGAAAAAGCAACAAGTCTCTTTTAAATTAATGTAATAAATAAAGTAAACTTTACCAGGTTGTATGCTAAACACAACACATAGAAAACTGCACTGCCCAAATTACATGCCCTACTCATAATAAAGACAGGCAGCAGCACAGATACTGATAAACTAGATTGTTTTACAACAACTTTGTGTAAAAAAATGGGCTGCTAAAGAAACATAACATGGTTTTCACTAAATTAACAATAATTTTGATGAAGTAAAATACCATTAGACATCCGTTATAGTAGCTCTAAACCCACTGGTAATCACTTTCGCTAAGAGCTAATGCATTCCCATGATTCTCATGGACACATTAGTCCATGAGTCTCTCACTGAATCAAGCTAATATTGTCTTAGATTACATACAGAATGATATGTGCTCCATTATATCATCAGAGTCATACCTGAAATATCAATGTACATCATATAATACACATCTTATCATACAATAAACTCTCTTCTGAACATTCAGTATGTTCCTAAAAATCACAAATAAAGCATTTTTGTGTCTGCCGAGAGCCTGAGTGCTTCTTGGTCTGCACAGCCTTCCTGACAGTTGAAACACTGACATTATCATTTGGCAGCTTCGGTTTAGAAACAACAAAAAAATATGACTCTGGTATATCTACAAGCCATGCAGAAGGAGATGTTTTGCTCTGAGAGTTTATAAAGATGGACAGCCTCCCGAATTACGATATACATGTATTTTCAGGAGTCGAGCTGATGCTTCTGACAGATGCTGGGGTGAGTTCAGGGCAACAGATTTGATCGGCGGCGAGTCCCTGGGCTGAGACTAGCAACATGTCGTGATGATCACGTCTGTCATATAAACTCACTGGTGTCTTGACATAAATGTCCCTTAACTAGCAGCACTGTGCAGGACAGCTGCATGGCAGCTTGTAGAAATGGAAAACTTGAATCCAAACAGAGGAATGCCATAATGAAACATAATACTATACTTCAAATTCTCCAAATTTTTTTGAATTGAACACAATAGTGCATAAAACTTCTTTCAGATTAAGCATTCAAAATGAACAGCACACCTTGTGCACAGACACACAATCACTTGTAAGTGCCGTCCCTGCTCACTCAAGAAAGCACGTTTTTGTGCTAGGAACATCATGTGTAAATCTGTTTTTGATTATGAATTCTCATTTTCACTTCATAATATCAGGAAACAGTAGTGAAGAGAGAACTTCCATAATTTGACTCATGTTACAGAGATAATGCTGCTTCTTGATAATGGAGCCTTTGCAATTTTCTACCAATCAAAGCCCACACATTTCACTGAACACTCATCCGTTATCAGAGGCTGAGTCTGGCAAAGCCTTACGCTCTGTCGAGAAGTATTCACGGCACAGAAATTTTCCAGGTTCAGTACAAGCTGAACACTATCTACAGCATTTTTAGCATTCTGTCAATTACCACATTCAATTATTTTGACTCGTTTCTAATTGGGACAAGGCACTGGACCACAATATATGCTAAAATAAGGTTTACGGCATCAAAAACTCAGGACTTAAATATTATGCAGGATAATCATAATAATAATAAGCATTATAACTATTGGAGATGCACTGGTATATAAAAAGTGGCCTATATGGATAAGCCAATAATTATATCTATGTTA
The DNA here is from genome assembly GCF_963082965.1 of Carassius carassius. Taxonomy (NCBI): domain Eukaryota; kingdom Metazoa; phylum Chordata; class Actinopteri; order Cypriniformes; family Cyprinidae; genus Carassius; species Carassius carassius. The sequence continues at coordinate 19,534,575 of NC_081796.1, forward strand.
TGGACAATAAGTGATAAAATATAAAAAATCTATATTGTTTTAAAATAAATGAAAATCTAAATAAATCACACATAAAACACTAAAATGTGCATTCATTGCATTGAATTTATTGCATCACATTATTACAATGTACAAATTAATAAACTGTACTAACCTTGTCTGTAAAAGTCTATATCCGATTTTATACTGTAACCCTTGACTGTGTGAAGTCTATAAACCTTGTAACTTTTGTAAGATAAGCGCAAGTATACCAGAAAAGGTCTGTTTACACAGAAACAAATCCCCCTTCAGGAATTACCAGAAGTTCTGCTCCAAGAAAAGTCTCACAAGGATCACTTAGACAACTTTAGAGACACAAACACAAGCTGCTTTTCTGCCCAAAAATTGCCTTGTCCCATAGCCTTCCATTTTAAGAGCATTACTATGAGTCGAGTCAAAATTGCTGACTGTGGAAACTGGCACCAAGCCAAAGATGCTGTCAATAGAACTGATCTGATTTTGAACTGGGAATATGCCTTTTGGTGTATCTTAACACTCTACGCAGATTGTGGTGAGATGAGAACCCCACATTAGTGTTCCATGTTCATGCACACGCACACAACTTCCACACAAATGTACAAGTGCTATAACTCGGGGCCAGCCGATGTATAACATCGGATCATATAGTATGATACAGTAGAGTATATAGTATGCTAAAGTAGCAAATAAACATGGCAGATAACTTGTGTGATGACCGTCTGTGTCCACTGAGAGATTTGCTTCAAAAGACAGACAAACACAGGAACAGCAGCACAACAGTGTGCCAGTCAGTGTGTTTAGAGTTCAGTCCGTTGGTTCGACCCTGGCTTCCTGTCTAGCGGTAGGCCAGATTTGATCTCCGTGCGACGGCATTGTCTGTCCTCGTCTGAGCCGCCTGGAGGACTGGTAACCATGGCAACCCCTTGTACAGACGTGGCATACTCTGAAGCTTGCGGGTTGTGAATTTAGCCATTGAGAGAGCTTTAAATTGTACAGCTATCTGTGCCTGCGTAAACAATGTTTTTCAAGTATTTAAAAAGCACATGTAGACTGAGACTGTAATTGCTGTCAGAATGTGAAAGCACAAGCAAATGTGAGAAGGGAATTTGTGTTTACGGACCTTAATCAGGGAAGAAGCTGTATCAAATTTGACATCAATTAAAACAAGGCTGTAAGGCATAAAAGTACAGAATGCTTAATCGATTAAAATTGTGGAGATTGTGATGTTGACTGTTCAGACTTAAAATGAAACTATGGGATGAACTAAAAAAAAAATCCATAAAAATTCCTCCATTTTTCTTCTAAATACATTTTTTTAATTATATTGTACTGTAACATGCTAAAAGTGAATTTAGGCATCACAAAATTATAACATACTGTATTTATTTTTAAATTAGTTTTTAAATTATTAATTCATTAGTTAATAGTTTTTAAAAAATTATTTCAATTGAGTGTTAGATGACAGGTAATCCAAATGTAAAAAATTATGTGCATGCACAATTAAATATCAAATATTGGCTGATATATCAAATATCCATGATACATTTAAATTAAATGTAAAAATCATATAAATTAAAAAAAACAAAAACAAAAACAAAAATCTGTCACATATAGGCAGGGTCAAAACTAACTATTGTGATTCCAAATATATTCTGCAAAAATTGTAGACCATAAACACTATATTTCATAAGAAAATGACAAATATCAACTTGCATTGCTTAAATGGATACAAACAGTTGGTTTATTTTATGTTGATTACTGAATAATATAACTTATTTAAATTCTACATCTTGATTGACACATCAATGCATTATTAAGTTAATTCTGTACATAAATATTCCTCACAGCCTCATAAATTAAAATGCAAAATTAGAGTCCAGAAACACCAATTCAACCCTTACTTTAGCTTGAATGTCTAAGGTCCATGATGAAAGTGAGACAGTGTTCTCTGGTTGTGAACGATAACTACTTCAAATAATGTGGTGGTATTTTTGTGTAGATTGCTGGAAGCGTGCGTTTGTGTGTGTCAGACGTGAGTCTCGATGTAGGAGTGTGTATGCGAGAGGGAGGGTGTGCGAGGGACGGGTTCAGGCGTGGTAGCAGGGCTGGGCTCAGAGGCAGGGCTTGGCTGACGGTCCCGCTGTGGCTCTCCTGAAAACAGCTCCATGTAAACTTTCTTCCATTCCTGGAACTCTAAGGACGTGAGCTTAGGATTGGCCAGCAGCTTGTCAATCAGTGCTACCTCGCCCTCCCTGTCCTATGGGAGTGAAGAAAAAGAGCAGTGGAGGGTGGGCATTACAGATACAGTCTCCTTCATACAGTGATTAGGATGTCATAGTCAAAGCACGCCACTGGCGGTTAGCCTAGACGTGAAGCGATGTGGACTCAACCTAGATGAGCAGAGCGACACACAGGCACACACACATAACATGCTCAGACTTGACTGGAGTCCTCTGGCACTGTGGAGCTTCGTGCCCCCAATTAACCTTCTTTCATTCAAGTCTGAGTGATAAGGGATGTTTATAATTCCCTCCCAATGCAATGGGAGGTACTGCCCCAACAGAATAAGCACAGCGCAGCAGCCCGGAAAGGGGAGGGAGGTCACAGCAGAGGCACAGACCAACTGACCCAACCACAGGAAGAAAAAAAAGGGGGCACCAGGAAGGCAGAGCCTAAACCAGGCTAACCCACACAGAGAAGCAGGGTTAAGAGAACCAGTTTGGCCTTACCAATGATCATTAGCTTGTTTTGGTCTAAGATAGTCATTAGTTGGTTTAAACTTGTTATTAGTTGGTCAACAAGATGATTAGTTGGTCTAAATTGGTTATTAGGTGGTCTAAGCTAGTCATTAGTTTGTCTAAGCTAGTCATTGGCTGGTTTAATAAACTGGTCATTAGCTGGTTTACTCTGGTCATTAACTAGTGTAGGATGGTTTAAATGGGATATAGTCTGGTCATTAGTTTGTCTAAGATGGTCATTAGCTCATCATTAAAGGTCATCTTTGATCCTATGTTTTGGAACCTTTCTTTTCTATAGACCAATTGTTTTTAATGCAACTGCAAATGGAGGCTCTGCCCCAACATAATCCTGAGGTTGGGGGTCTTTCCTGACCCAACCTCGGAAAGACCCAAAGGCACCAGGTGGAGCATAAACCAGATTAACCCACACAGACAGGCAGGGTCCAGAGCAGAGTTTGGCCGAAACCCTCCTCCCACACCAGACAGAGAACTCCGTCTAACATGGATGGGATTCTGGGATAGCAGTTCAGATTAGTCATTGTGTCAAAATGGACTACAAAAAAATACAAAAAACACAAAGTTACTGCTTTCCCCAGAACCCCACAGACATCAGACAGACGGAGAGGGACGGATGGGCAGACGGGACAGATGAAACACACACGGTGCAGTGGGACCCATGCGGCAGCAGAGGTCAGATACCTTTAGCGTGCTCTGCAGGATGCGGAGATGATGCACTTTGTCATTTAGCTGTGGATCGTTGCAACGCCGGATGAAAAGGTGTTTGTACTCCAGACGGGTGGAAAGGCGGTGCTCACCAATAGGCGACAGACTGGCACGCTCCAGCGCACGGTACAAATCACCAAGCGAATCCACCTGCCCGTGGCACTCCTGCTCCCCGCCTGTGGGGGGCGCCACAGAAAGCCAGAGTTAACGAGGGGTGGCTCCACCAGCAAGGAACATTTTTGAGTGGGGTTGGAACAGAAACAGGCAGATTGCAACATTTTAACTGTTCATTTTAATGTCCAATCAGGTGTCTAGACTAATATTTGTAAGCTGATGATGCTCGGCTCATTTATTTTGTTTTTAACTCTGGAATTGTGAAGGAATAAAGAGAGAAATCACATAAGACCTGGACGAGAAGTGTTTTTCACCAGACTGGCATAGATAAATGCTTAATCAGGCTCAGATTTATGTAAATATGGGAACATTTTCTCTCACTGTCTCATTTTTCTCTGTTATTATTTGAAGAAACGGGTGCTGGTTTCTCCGTGCCAACACAACATCACTTTATCTCTGAATCTCCATCTGTCATACATCTGCCCTTCTCAATGTGTTTAACACTATCCTGCTTAAAAAACATGGACTAAACGGGTAATTTCCTGGTTTAAGCTGGTCATTAGCTTGCTACCTTGCTGGTCTAAGATGGTCATTAGATGGTCTTTTATACTCTAAGATGGTCATTAGTCGGTTTAAGCTGGAAATGTTCTGGTCAACATAACCATTAATTGGTCTAACATGATCTAAGCTGACCATTCACTAGTCTGACATTCTAAAATGGTCATTAGATTGTCTAAAATGATCTAAGAAGCATGGTCATTTGCTGGTCTAACATGGTATAAGCTGATCATCTGATTTAAGCTGGTTATTAGTTGTTCAACATAACCATTAGCTGGCAAACATAATTATTAGCTAATGTAAGATGGTCTTGAGAAAGGGGTTGAGTATGTGCAATTTGGTGATTGTAGACACCTAAAGAAGGACAGTAAAACTAGAAGACAGATTTTATGAGTGTTTAAAATGACATGTTCAATTCATTTAACACAGCCACCAACAAAAGCAGAGAAAAACTCCCTTAAGGCTGCTCAGGAATGGCAATCAGTCACTCTGACAGACACTGTCAATCAGGTGACATGTTACTTGTTGCTTTGCTCTTACTGTCTGGATACGTATTGTACATGCAGGAGCTCATGTGTTAGTCAGGAAATAGGTTGAGTCACTCCTGTCTTTTTGTTGCAGTTTTTGTGTAGGTACAAAATGTGCACCGTGAACAATATCTAGTGCTGGGTCTTATTGAAATACAGTATATAGGGTGTGTATTTATAGATTATTTTATACAACCACAAGAGGGCAGCAGTCCCAAACTGCGCCTCGCACCACATGCTGCATGCAGATGCAGTGTGTAATGACAATCACATTCAGCAACAAAATCAAGTTTAAATGAATACTGAATAAGGAGGTTAAAACAGAGCGGCTGTAGATGAAAATCAGTTCAGTAGTTAAAAAATAAAACAAATAAATAAGTGCACAAAGTCTAAAAAATTATGAATTCTGGCATTATCCATATGCACCGAAGCCTCATATATCTGATGATATATCTGTCTGATGTCACAAATCATTGTAAAATCATTGTCTATTTAGTTCAGTAAGTCAGGTCTCAAACTTACTTAGCATATTACTTTTTGTATATTTAGTGTACAAGCTGGCAAGCCCTGCTTTTATTACACGCCTGTAATAACTTGAAAGAAAATGCATTTTATCGACTGCTTGGTTAGCCATGTGACGGATTACAATAACAACGACTAAACCAGAGTAAATCAATAAAGTTTTAAAGCTCTTTGTGATTCTTTTATAACTTCTTAAATGGCACAAAACTCTCAAAACTCTGCCATTGCACGACACAATCTTTCTCTGCGGTTGCTGAGGAACATGCGATTGAGAGTCACGATCAATAGGCCGTGCCTCTCTTTTCTCTCCAGTATGTGCTACAGCACACATGGGCTCTGTGGATGACTAACAGATGCCCCCTACTCCTCCAGAGAGAGATAGAAACAGAGCGATATAAAAGACACCGATAAGAGGGAGACTCATTAAAAGCCACAGAGAGTGCTGCTGGAGATCTGTCTGAGATTACGAAAAAGGGGAATATTATAAGAAAATGTTAGAGAGAGAGGGGCCGATGGGAAGTGAGACAGGCAGATCGGTGGTGAGATAGTGAATATGGGCAGTGAGGTGGGGAATATAGATGGTGAGATGGCAATGAGCCACAACAGAAAATGGGCGGCTTCCTGTGAGGTTTGTGGAGGGAATTGAGTCTATCCGGACACCAGACCAAACAGAAAACAGGAGAGAATTAATAGCCCATCCAGAGTTTACCGCTAACTACAAGGTTAAAGCAATAATCCATGAGGCAGATCATGGTCATACTTTTGTAGTAATTGTTTTATTTATATATTTTTTAATTATTTATTTTGATTATTATTTGATTATGATTTAATCAATTACTAGCTTTTCATCAACACACAACTCAACCAAATTTGGAAAAGTCTCAAAATAATTTTTGTAAAAAAAAAAAAAAAAAAAAAAAAAAAAGAAGAAGAAATGCAGTAAACAAAAAAGTTTTTTTAAGTACATTATATATATATATATATATATATATATATATATAAATTCTTATGCAATTTTCACTTTTTGCTCGTGATATGTGTCCAGGTAGTAAAGCTGAAAACTAACAGAATAAATATCCACTGTCCTGCAAATCAAAATCAACCAAGTTCAATCAGAGTGAATTGGGTCAGTAGCTTGTGACAGAACCACAGCAATACTGCAGGGTTTCATAGGAAAGTGCATGCAGCTATTTCTGGAAGAGATGCCTGCATGCGTGTATGTAAGAAACGAGTGGACAGATCTCAGTGGGGGACCTTACAGCACAGCTAAAAAAAAACTGCAACTAAGACACAGTTTCACACAGCACCAACACACAGACAAGCAGGGAAAAAGAGGAAGATACAGAAGCTAAGAAAACACAGGAAGAGATACAGACAGAAAAAGACCCTCAAATCCCTGCACACTACTGTCTGTGAGAACACTGCTCTTAACAATTTAGCATCGAAGCACTCAAATAAATTCACAGGTGCATTAAAATAATTCTGCTGTACCTATACTGTTCTCATAATGAAAGGGGTTATTAAAATCTAATAGAATGAGGTAAAGAGTTTTTAGAGAACTGATTTGAGCTGATCTTGTCCTCAGAACCATTTATTTTCTGCAATGCACAGCTACTTACGTTGCAAAATAATAATAAAGGGTAGATTAAGTACCTTTGCAAAAGCCAGATCAAGTCACATCCCCCAATTTGTCATCATTACCAATTTGTGTATACACTTGGACTGTCAATCAATTATAACAATTAATCAAACTAAAACAGAATTTATGGGTCAGGGGAAATTTAACTTTTGAAGTCTTAATTTGACAGTCCTGATGTAATTAACTCATTAATTAACAAGAATTTGTTAATTATTTATTATCAAATTAAAAAAGAGAGAAAAAGGTATATTTTAAATAAATAGCATTTGTCTTTGCAAAAAAATTATTAACAAGAATAATAATAATAAATCAATTTATGTTTATGTCTAGCTCTCTCTCTCTCACTCTCTCTCTCTCTCTCTCTATATATATATATATATATACACACACTTCTATATACATATCTATGTATATAGAGCTAGACATATATACATAGATATATTTACAAATATTTCTCACGACCCTCGAAAGTATCAGCAGTTGGTAGATATCTTATATTTTGGAGATAACATATACAGTATATTATATATATATAATAACTCTGAATCACTGTTGACCCACCGTTATTGATGCAGTGTGAACGGCTGAGCTCCCTACGGCCGGGGTCCCGCTGTTCTGCCATGCTGGCGGAGGGTGTTAGGAGGGCATGCAGGCCACTATCCCGAGGCAAGGTGAAGCTGCGGGGTTTCCCGGCTGCATTACCAGGGTCTCGGAGCCTCTCCCCTTCGAGCAATGGGAAGGGCCCATAATGTTCCTGCATCATTGTGCGTTGGGCAGGCAGAGTGGATTGACGGCGATATTCGGGAGAAAGACCCAGACCTGGCTCACAGAACACAGCATCCTCTAGGGGCAGGGTCTGCAGGTAGTGGAGGCCTGAGCTGGTCAGAGGGGTTTCAATCAGGTCCTGCCATGAGCGCCGTTGGCTGGTGGACTTCCGAGCTGGGGAACCTCCTCCGCTACTGCTGCCCCCTTGCGGTTCAGAGCGGTACTCCTCGTGAGAGGAGCGAGAATGCGAAGTTTCTGTGGATGAGAGGCGGCCGTGCTTGGGTTCTAGGTAAGGACTGGCACAACTCACCTGGTTCTGAGTGAAGAAAAAGGTGAACATTAGGTTAAACCCGAGTATATGCTAGCTAGACTGTAGGAAGCTTTTACTCAGCAACTAAGCCAGGCAACTTTTTTCTCTTCCATGGGGCAGAAAAGTACGACTGAATTTGATGATCATCATACAACTACATTTTCAAAGGTATAAATCATTCATGCCCTTTAAAATTCACTAGGCTTAAAAATCATGAATGGAAATAATGCTTTTGCTCTTCTGCACGTATCACCTTCATGCTAAAGGCAAGAATAAAGTGTGCTAATGAAGAAACTCAGAGAGTAGACCAGGCCCCTGAATACCCGCTCTCATCTAAGACAGGCAGATGAATAATGAACAGAGAGAGCTCTGGTTTCGGTGAAAACCACCGAATATAGAAAAATTGAGGGATAGGGGACAGATGAGTGGAGGGAGAACCTGAAGCTGTGTTAGTATGAAAATAGACACGGAATATGGGCTAATTGCTCTTCCTGCTTTCAACCAACTGGCAATGTTCCAAAAGAACATGTTTAATTATATAAGATATTTAACTAAAAGAAATAATTATATGATAGTTGGGATAGAATGAAAGATAGAAAAACAGACAGAATGATCGAACGATTGACAGAATGATAGATCGATAGACAGAACAATAGAAAGAATGATAGAACAATAGATAGAACAATAGATTGAACGATAAATAGATAGAAAGATAGAACGATAGAACAACAGAGAACGATAGATCGATAGAATGATAGATAGAACAACTGATAGAACGATAGATCGATAGAATGATTGACAGACAGACAGACAGAGAGACAGAGAGACAGATAGATAGATAGATAGATAGATAGATAGATAGATAGATAGATAGATAGATAGATAGATAGATAGATAGATAGATAGATAGATAGATAGATAGATAGATAGATAGATAGATAGATAGATAGATAGATAGATAGATGCTTTGGAATTTCATGAAAAACAGAAAACTCTAGAGGTCTAATAGTTAACAGTGTCTGTCTTCCCTAATTCATTTCTCTTTGGTAATAATGTGTGTGTACTGTATGTGTGAAGAAAAAAATGAAAGGGCCTTGTAGAAGGAAAAAAGTAAACCTGAAGGAATGAAGGAAAGGAAAGTATTTAATTTGTGTCTTTGTTTTCTCTTTATTAAAGGCATTGATGTTGTGTGGCCTCTGGCTGACCTGCCCTGCAGTACTGCACTGAAAATACACAAAACACAGTGACTATAACCAGTACACACACAAACAAATTAAACCACACACATTCAGGAATCCATACACATATGATGGCTTACAAATATTAATAATAATAATCCATGTGCTTAATTTTTTCTCATTACTAAAAATTTTTTTTTTTTGCTTTATGGTAATGAGAATTGTCATAAAAATCTTAAAAATAGGCTTTGTTTTCTTCACAAAACAAATAAAAAAAGATATATCTCAGTTGTTAATATGACAGGTTTCACAAGACTTGCCAAAAAGGAAATAAATATCAGATGATGTCTATCAAGAGCACAGGGTAAACATAACAGTGACTCACAAAACTGAGAGACACGTAGAGAGAAAGAGAGATGAGACTCAATCTTATCACATCTCTACAGTGGGCTTAGAGATGAGGTGGTCTGACTCATTCACACACACACAGCCATTCAGTGACGTGGTAAGGCCAGGACTGGGGGACGGCACTATAAAACAGCTCTTTTACCAATGTCAAATGTCAAGCATTATGAAGCCATGCTATTGTGTGGGATTACACAATGAGAGAGAGCCGTGTGTGTCTGTGTAGATGCTGACTCACTGAGGGTGGCCGTGGGTATGTGTCATAAGGGGGCGGTGGGCTGTCTTGCTTGGGTGTCGAGGGCGTGTCATTGTCTTCGTGTTCACTTTCACTCCAGTAGTCTGCTGGAAGAGAGAGAGAGGAGCATGCAGGGAGTCATTAGCTTGTTGCAAAACATTTCCATAAAGTAAACAATAATTAAATTAAATCCTTGGAGATCATGTGGAGCATAAATCTACATTTTATAGATCCTACTATAAACAATGTATCTATGTATATGTTCCAAACCCTCCTCCTCCACATTTTTGAGTGCACCACCCTCATCTCAAAATCCAAACAACATCCAATGCATAGAAACAAGTTCTATCTGTTACTCTCATGTGTGTCAATCTTTTTGTTTCACTGTGACTTTAAATTAGACGGCGATGTTTTCTACGGTCTCAATAGGCTTGCAATGTTTTTGGGAAAGGCAGCTCTGATTAGTCCCTTCTCACATACATTGAAACACTTGTAAGATGCTTATATTGAAAGCAAATTAATCTACATTCAATGCACACATATTTCCTGGGAATCGAACCCATAACCTTCCTAACTATAAAAATTCTCACCCTGTTCTTGATGGATTCGCTCTCTTTCTGCATAACCGGCAGCCGCCATGTTGAGACGACTCAACCATCTGTTCATATCATCCAAGCCGTCTGCTGCGAAGTAGAAGCTCTTGATTTTGGGATGGCACGCTTTAAATGCACTGCGTAGGGAGCGAAGACACAATAAGAATCCCTCAAGCATCATCACATTCCTCAAAAGTTAAAGTTACTCACTATTTTTTGCGACATTCACTGGCTCTGTCAATCTTAAACTCAGGGAGGCTGACGAAACCTTCGGCTTTCTCATCCTACAAGGTAGAGAGAAAAAGAGAGAGAGGACTGTGTGGACATTTCACCCCACTTACACTCATCTGTAATGTCATTACATCCTCATTAAGAGTTACATCTCCCTATTCTTCTCTCTCTTTTTTGGTTTATTCCATAACATTTTTCTCCAGCATTAAATTGCAGCAGCACCACTGACAGGAGCTCTGCATAAATAAATGAAAAGCATAAATTGGTGCGGCCCTCTGTAAGCCCTGTCTGTGTTTACAAAACCCACACAGTAGAAGATCATCAATTATTGCAGTCGGACTATGTTGCAGGATTCTCAGTGGACCAAAACCAGGCTGAGAGGAACACTCCCCTCCCCATACTTCCTCCGAAACCCCCAGAACGGCAGTCGTATCCCACACCCTGGCCGTGATAAAAAGCGAAAACACGAAGGATAATTAATCAAAACCAAAGGAGCAAGGGAACAAGTACGGGAGAGAAGAGGAGTGTTTGTTGGGAGAAGTTCCTTATCTTCATTACAGCAACAGCGTGTGTAGAAGACTGTTTTGTTGGGGTAGATGAGCATTAATCTTGTTCCACACAAGAAAGTAAAGCCGGCACCAATTAAAGCCTCATCTCTAGATCGATACATTTTTTGCTGCGCTGGTGGATACAAGAAATAACAAAGACAACTGCATTGGCCAAACACACACACACACACTCACCTCTTCATTCATGTACCAGTACAAACAGGCGTCCTTCAAAACAAACCAGTACTTCTTCCATTTCTGCGAGAAATAGCTCTTTGCATCCTTCTTCTTCCACAGCCAGCCCTCACAGTCTCCACGACCCAGGTCCTTACAGGATATTCGTCTCTTACTGATGGAGGACAGCGGAGTCCCTGGATATCATATAAGAGAACAGTATTTGAATCCCAATTGGATAAAGCTGTTGTATATAGCATCATCAGTTAATTTCTGTTTTAAAGGGTATATTTTACTCATTTGCATTCTTCAAAGCATGTTGTTACAAATCAGTTTAACTTTCTTTAATTTATAGACCATATAAGGACATGTGCAGGATGTTCATGCTGCTCTTTTCCTTATAATGAAAGTGTATAATGACCAGTACCCATCTGCCATGAATGTGCCAAAATGTGTCAGAATGCTTATAAGTATGATGGAAATTAACTTTCTTTAGTCTTTTAGGTTTTGTATTTGTGCATATTTTGCCTGAGTAAGGCAAAAAAAGAAAAAAGGCCAAGTAGTGTACACAATGAAGACAATGTTCCCAAACATCAGGATAAGAAAGATAAGTGATCACCTTTACTCTTTTTCTTGGTCTTGGAGAGCAGAGAGGATCCCTGGAATGTCTGTCAAGCAAAGCAGAAGACATAACATAAATACATACACATACATACATACAGTATACACTCACAAGCACACATACATATGTATACACATTTTTTTCATAAGTATTATATAAATATATTAGAGCTACATTTAAATATATTTATATAAGATTTATGAATAATTATGAATGGGAAAACGTATAGGGAAATACAGCAGGATGAAATGAAACGAGACAAAATTTATCTCAACCAAATTATCAGTCAACACATTTGATTCTCCCGAGTGGAATAGCATGGAGGAAATGTGTAAACATAATGATCTCCGAGCATCAATCCATCGCAAAACAAATTAAAATCAGAGATGACATTCGAGCAGATGAAGGCGTGAGAGCCCAAACAGCCAGAGAGAAGGAGGGCAGGAAGAGGCATAGAGAGAAAATAAATAATATTTCTAACATCCTTGGCCCTTGTGTTTATTGAGCAGTATATCTTGGATCAGTACACCCAGACCAAGTACATATTTAAGATCCAAGCCCTGTGGCAATTCTCTTCCATGAAGAAAATTCCTGAAACCTTGAGCATTGAATTAGAGATAAACTTGTGTTGCCATGCATCCATTAGCAACAGTATAGAGAACACACTGACTAACATCACACTAACTGATTTATTGATATCTGCCTGAGGAGGGAAGCTGCCCTGCAGCCCAAGAGGAAAGATTGAAATTGATTAATGGAACATGTTTAGAAACTCAGCCGGTTCGTAGAATGTCTTTATTTATGCAGGAGTATCTGAATAAATTGTGTCCACTTCTTGAAGACGATTTTCTGTTTGTTCAAGTGCCCTTATCGGTTATTCAATAAAAATGGTAGTTGTCTCAGTTCAAGTTCAAGTCCTGGGTCATATTCCAATCCCACTCACTCTCTTTTACTTCACTTTCTTATAAAATAAAACCCAAAAATATAAATTAACAAAAAATTGTGGTTTTCCCAGCATTTCGCCTCATATCACAATTAAATGTCAACACGATTCTCTCCCAAAGCACTGTGGGAATCTACTCCCAGAAGGTACGAATCGCAATTGGAGTTCTGAGAAACACTTAGACGCAGAAAGAAAACTTCCCTGAAGATTTAACACTTAAACATGAACAATGAAATGATTTAGCAATGTATAGTGACACTGCATATATATCAAGAAACAATACAGACTGTACACTAAGCGGATGATGGAGAGATAGGGGATGGATGCCTATAGGCAATACTCAACCTTGAATTTCAGTAATAAACTTCATTTACAATGTCACTGAAGAAACAGAGGGAGTATTATTACTGAGTTAATGGCCTTGCTGACACTCAAACAACATCCAAACTTGCTTGAAACAGTCACAAGTAATCACTGAAAATGTTTAGGGGTTGAAGAGCAACTCAGTGACTAGGGATCGTGTAACGGGCCTCATTCATGGAACACGAGCAGAACAATATCTGTCAATCATTTGTAAAACCATTCTTGTGTAGGAAGGTTTTTACAAATGGCGTACACAGAAATTCTCTTTGCTTGGGTTTCATGAATAAGTCTAAATGTTGGGGGAACCGCAAGCTCTTGACAATGCATGAAGCACACGCAGAACAAATCCTACAAGACATGAACATGACATGTGCATCAACAGACCGAGTCCAAAGATCTTCTAAACTTATCTTCTTATGCCTCAGGGGTCATGATCCTCAAAGAGAGAGCATTATGGGATGACTATGACCCGTGTGACTCGAATAAATACAGTGGTTACATCTCAGCCAGTGGCATGGACATGATTTTTGCTTCCTGCAGTTACTTCTGGTTGCCTTCTGCTATGGTGAAATGGTTCTGTTCATCCATTCTCTCAGTCTCTGATGTGGGTCACTCTCAGAAATTAAGTGAATTTGTTCTCTCAACTATGATCACTAACACATCGTCTTAGATGGCATGATAAAATTTGCCATCAGGGTACAACTTAATGCCACATGGCATTGCAGGCTCTCAGTTCATGACATATGGTACAAACCCCTTCCGCTGTGATTTCAACAACTGACATATGCTGACATATGCTTCATCTGATGGCCTTAAAACATGCATTAACCTCTCGTTATTTTTAAACCAAACCTGTAGATAAGCAGCAACTTCTCTTCTCTCCTCTTTGAATTCTTGTAGTCTTCAAATGATGTAATGATGGCAATGGGTTGCTTAAATGAATATGACTGAAGGCACTGGGTTGTGTCTAAAGTGTTTTGACAGTCAGGCAAAATACTTTTTTGTGTGTGTGTCTGATGGGCAGAGTGAGTGTGCGTTCTCCTTGAGTGTGAGGTCAGTGTGCTGGCATTATTCAGACAAACTGCAGCTCTCTTATCAAACTGCATAGCAGGCAATAAAAAAACACTGTAAACAATAGAGCTTAATGCAGTAACACTGCACATTCCAACAGAAGCAGGCTTATTAAGTCAACAATGCACAGCGAGGTCTCTCCGTTCTTTTTTTCTTGCATCATCTCATTGCATTTTCTCATATAGCATCTTACTCATCTTAATTGAACTTCTCTTTTAATGTTAGTCTTATATTGCTATTTCTTCTCTCCTCTCCTCTTCTCTCTCCCTTCATCCCACATCAGGTCAGAGGACAAATGGACACACACACATCACATTGCTGAGGGTGTTTTCACTGCTGCACAGTGTGTGTGTGTTCACTGCTGTGTGTGTGCACCTTGAATGGGTTAACTGCAGAGCACAAATTCTGAGTATGGGTCACCATACTTGGCTGTATCATGTCACTTTCACTTTCTTGCATCTTCTCGCATCATCTCGCAAATTTGCTTCTCGCATCTTTTCTTGAATCTTTTTTTTAAATCTGATTTTCTCTTTTCATCCAATCCCCTCTCATCTTGCATCCTTTTGTCTTGTCATGTCTCTTCTGGTCTCCTCTCATCTCTTCTCACATATTCTCTTCTAATTTAATTTTGCCTCTTCACCTCTCATCTAGTTTTGAATGTTCCCTTCTCCATGTTCTGTCTTGTCATGTCTCTTCTCTTCTGGTCTCATCTCATATTGTCTTTTGTTTTCTCTTTTCTTGCATCTTCTCTTCTCATTTAATTCCCTTTTTTCACTTCTCATCTTGCCTCTACTCTTCTGATTGTCTAATCTTTTGCATCTTCTCTCATCTCATCTCACCTCTTCTGGTTTTGAATGTTCCCTTCTCCACATTCCTTTTTGAGTCCCTTCTCTTCTGGTCTCATCTCAAAATCAATCATGTCTGTTCTTGTCTCATCTTGTATTCTCTTCTCCTTTTGCATTTTCTGGCATCTTCTCATTTCATTTCATATAGTCTCATATAAAGCTAGATAAAGAACAATTTACAAGAGTGCTGAGAACAGCACATTGGTTCTGTCCAAACTATTGGTGATGGAGTGGTCAGCAGAGTTCTCCCACCCCCGCACACCCCTCATCCCACATCAGGTCAGAGGACAAATGGACACACATACATCACCCTGCTGAGGGTGTCTATAAACAGAGCGCCTCTGTTTAAGATATACTGTGAAAGTCACTCTTACGCAACACTGTAACACCCCAGTTGGGATCTCAGAGTGGCACCTTTCACACTTCTTCATGAGGACCTATAATTAGACCCTTATTTACAAAAAAAAAATAGAGAATGATAGAGAACTAAACACACGTAATAATTTCTCATGGTCTGCCAGACATA
Organism: Carassius carassius; assembly: GCF_963082965.1. Taxonomy (NCBI): domain Eukaryota; kingdom Metazoa; phylum Chordata; class Actinopteri; order Cypriniformes; family Cyprinidae; genus Carassius; species Carassius carassius. The sequence continues at coordinate 19,550,223 of NC_081796.1, forward strand.
TCAAGCACAACATATTGACATGAAGACAGCACATGGATGAGCCTTGGCCAATCACAGTTCATTTTAGATGGAGCGCAGCCAATCACGTCACTCTGTGCCCTATGACAGATGACAACACAACTTAGTCCCGCCTACCCCCACAGAACCACCATCTGCCTACTCAGCATCCATATGCACACTGTGACACACCACTGCGAGTCACTTTTCCCCAGATTATTAGTTTTCCCTTGGTGTTTGTGTGTGTGGTTATGGCTGTTTTGGTGTGTGTGTGTGTGTGTGCTCCAAGAACATTGGCTGCCACATTCCCACTTAAAAATGTCAGCCAGATCTTACCTCCACTCCTAATAATTTCACACAAAGGGCAGCTGTCTCACTGAGAAAAACCACCCACCCACACATACACACAGTATACACAGGGCTGAGCACAAACTCCCACACACCTCCACGCCGACTAAAGGCTAAAGGACTTACACTCACACACACACAATCTCTCTCTCTCACACACACACACACACACGCACACACACACAAACAGTCACCTAGCATGTGGGTGTAAGTATACATTCTGCTTCTGCACACCATGATCTGGTGCTTTCAATGAAAACTCTTTATGTAAGACTCTACCTGCACTGATCACAGAGACCTTGATCGAGCGAAGAGCCGGTGAAAGCACCCAGACCTTGAAGAATTACTCTTTGTTACTTGAACACAGACATTGTGCGATTTTAGCCTGATTTTAGCCTGATCCAGACTGTGACACTCAAAAAGTATATATTCTTAGCAAAGAGAAAGAACCTGATTGAGAAAGGTCAGATAAAAGGTGCACATACTACCACACTACCAGTTCAATAGCAAAGAAAGTCTCTTAATCAGTATTTTTGTCTAGTTTTGCAGGTAACATCCTTAAAACAAGATCAGTGTTCTTGAGAACAAAACTGCACAAGATATTTACATTGTTTAACAAATGTATTTTTATTTATCCATTATCTAAAACATAAGTATATTATGCTTACCAAGGCTGCTGATCAAAATATAGTAAAAAGAGTAATATTGTAAAATATTTTTTATTTTTGAAATATAATATATATATTTTTGAATATATAATATATATTTGAAATATATCTTTTCTATTGAAATATATTTTAAAAAGGAATTTATTCCTGTGATGGCAAAGCTGAATTTTAAGCAGTCTTCAGTGTCACATGATTCTTCAGAAATCATAATATACTGATTTGGTGCTCAAGAAACATTTCTTATTATCAATGTTGAAAACAATTGTGCTGATTAATATTTTTATGGTAACTGTGATATATTTTTTCTAGTGGTGGGCATAGATTTTTTTTTTTAATCTAGATTAATCTAACTGTAATCTTGGAATTAATCTAGATTAAAATGGCTCATTTGAATTCTGCCAAAGGCATTCAGAATATGTGTGCTACCCAAATAAAATAATGATTAAAAGTAAGTCTTTTAGAACGGGTTTCTCAAGCCAGGTGATGCATTAGACTAGGGGCTCATCTCCTTTTTCCAAAATGCATCCCAAAGTGCTTGAGGAAGCTGTAAACTAATTCCACAACCTTACGCCTGTTTCACACATACTCCATCTGCAGTGCGTATGCGCTTCGTATTTTTTCACGCAATCATGTTAACGGATTCCAGCCTTCACGCGGTTGCAGTCCGTCAGTTGCATTCCAGGAGTGTTGCGTCTGCAACAGTGCAGCGATTCTTTACGTACCGAGTAGCGGACTGCAAACGCGTCCTGTGTGAAAGCACAATTAGTATGAGTCCGTGCTGCTTCTGCACAACATACGTAACGTGCACGGACTGCATATGCACTGCAGACGGATTATGTGTGAAACAGGTGTGCGTCTTTTCGAGGTTTCCACTGGAAAGCTTCTTAAAAAAAAAAAATTCCCTTAAGCAAACCCGGCGGCTTCATCTGCATCAATGTTAGCACGTCACATTTGATGTGGTAATTTCACAGTAGGCATACACACAGGTTCGAAGATTCTTTCTTGCCTCCTACAGTGCAATTCGGTTAGGCATACATCCGCACTAAAATATCAAGTGAAAGTCATCATAGCCTAGTATAGACCCAGCTCTCAACCCAACTTTGAGAATAGATTAACGGCGATATTTTTTTTTATCGCCCCCCGATAAGAGTCTCCCGTTAACCCAGCACGTTGACACCACTAATTTTTTCAGTATTCTTCAATGTATAGAAAGTGCAACAACATTTATTTGAAACAGAATACTTTTATAAAATTATAAATATCTTTACTGTCAGTTTTCATCTATTTATTTTGTCCTTGCTGAATAAAAGCATAAAAAATCAAACATTTAAACAGCAGTTTATCTTAAGGATATTTAAGGAAATACTTTGGAAAAACAAGACAAAAGATACATAAATATACAGTCTAACACTATTGGTCACTGCAAACCAATCACTTTAATTTGGCAGTCTGCTTTGGAGATGGCTTTTGTTCCCCATTCAACAAGCCTGGTATTAGCAGGACTACAAATAGTGCCAACAAGATGACTGCAGAATAAACCAACTCCCTTCAGAGGACTTTGACAGAAAGCACACTACTCACATGGTATAGAGAGGTGGAGTCTGGGTTAGACTTATTCATGGATTCCTGACGGAGAACCTCCATTTGGAGGGTGGGGAGAAGGGTGTAGTGGGTGGGGCTCCCGCTCTTCTCACTCTTCTTCTTGCCGCGTTTTCCCGTGTCTCTCTTCATGCTGCGCCCTGCTAGTTCGGCAGCCTTCTCATCACTTACATACCGCAACAGAGAGTTTTCTGAGAGAAGGAGAAAGAACTGTATCTTTAGGTGCCAGGTGAATATATGCATATATTAAAAAACCTTTTGCGTTTCATGAAAGAAAGTAAGTCATATGGGTGAAAAACATGAGGGTGAGTAAATGATGACAGAATTTTCATTTTTAGGTGAACCATCCCTTTAAATGCTTTGCACAACTATTGTTTAATCATTAAACTGCAACCGTTTGACTAGTACTTAAACTGAAAGGCTACACAGTAGAGGTCTTCACGGGTCCAAAATTCGTGCCCGAACCCGAAAGAGACCCGTAATGTATTTGGTTTCGAAATACTCCAAACCTCAATTGTTCAATCACAATGATTCATTCCCTCAATAGAGGTCTATCATTAGCACTACACTAGTCTGTGCACTCTTCCCAAATCAGTCGAATCCAATCAAACTCCATAGGCTTATTCTAGCCTAATGAGCATAACAAGCCAATTGGTCACAGCCATATTAGCGAGCCAAACCAACGGGCTCCCAGCAGTCCCGATTTATGCTCGTCCTTTAATTTAGGAACCACCACAGCCATTGTTGGGTTTCCCTTCTCCCTTCTCCCACACCCATGCCCTCCGTTGCCCGGCAGCAGCCAATGGGACATGAAACTCTCAGGAGAGCTCCATTCAGAGTTTCCATGGCAACAGCATGCTTCCAGAAGAAATTCCCTCTTCTTTACAATTCTGTTTCCCTCACGCTGGTGGAAAAGTTGAAGAGGTGGTAGATTTTGAATTGCATATGTTCAGGTTGGAGCCGTGGCTTAGTTGGAAAAAGCGCCTATCTAGTAAACAGGAGATCCTGGGTTCGAATCCCAGCGGTGCCTTTGCTGGTGATCAAGCGTCGCCTTGGGCTGTGTGGTTTGTTGGGAAGTTGTGGTTAGAGAGTTTAATTCCTAACCCTAGGGTTGTGGGTTTGAGTCTTGGGCTGGCAATACCAGGACTTAGGTGCCCTTGAGCAAGGCACTGCAGCATAAATGGCTGCCCACTGCTCTGGGTGTGTGTTCACTTTGGATGGGTTAAATGCAGAGCATAAATTCTGAGTATTGGTCACCATACTTGGCTGGATGTCACTTTCACTTTCACCCAGGCAGGGTACAAAGCCTTGCAGAGTCATTATAAATCCTTGTTTAATTAATTGTAACTTCTAAAGTGAATGAAACAGTAAAAAACTCATTAAATTGGACAAGAAGTGGATCAATCTAAAATGTCAGTCTGGATGATCCAACAGTAACAATGTACCTTTATGTAGGGCTGCACAATTAAACAAAATATATTGGATTATATAATGGTTAATAATGGATTGCCAACATTATAGAGGATATGACAAATTACCAAGATTTCCAAGTTGTGGGTGACTTTAATACATCTTTATCCTTTCTGAACCCTCTCTCTACTCTCACATCACAATCTTTTTCTGACATCACTCTCCTTTGAGTGCCTCTTTCTTCTTTTACTATCTTTCTTACTCTCAGCTAAACACCATCTGGCAGCCTCACCACCAGCATTTTCTCCCCAGCTTTTTACGGGAAAAAAGGAACTGCAGAAAGCGAGGAAATACGAGAGATATCAAGGTGCTAATCTCCGCACAGTGCGGATAAACACAACAGCTTAACAGAATTATATAGCAGCCAGGAGACAGCCAGGTGATCATCCACCCCCTCGCTCAAAAACACATTTACAGACACACAAGTGCCACAGAGAAGAGAGAAGAGAGGGGTTTGGGCAACTGCAAGTTCTGGAGGAGACCATCGAAAGAAAACAAACACGTTAGCGTGGGAAAGCAGTAAGACACGACACGAGTGAGTCAAAACAAAAGATGCTGCCCCCTCAGCCTCAATGAAGATGGTTATAAGGAAGTGACGAAGACTGACTAACCAGTCAAACTTTAACCCTGAGCTTATAATTAAAAAAATACAATACATAAAATGTTGATGAAAGAGTTTCATTGATATTATCTGTGTTTTCTGTCGAGAGTTCTGGACTGTATTTCCTAACCAGCAGCCAATTGAGAGTGTCTTGGGCCCATCACGCACTGGCTCAGTGTTGGTACTCAGAAACTGCCACTGTTATCCTGCCACTGCATGCAGTGCAGCCACAGGAAGTAATCAGCAATGCCCAGCACACTTCAGAGCCACCGTGCAGAGAGGAGAATTAGATCCATGGAAAAGAGCTCAGCTAAACCTCACTCCTGAATAAAAGCCATGACAATGTAATAAAGCAACAGAGAGAAAGAACAATGGGAAATCCAGACGGAGTGAGAGCAAAAATTAGAAGAAAGATCAACAGATGGTGAACGAAGATGCATTCTAAAGATATTAGATAAAGATATTCTGGATAAATATTATATATATATATATATATATATATATATATATATATATATATATATATATATATATATATATTAAAATGGACCCTATTTACTTAAGTAATAATAATACTTTTGTTAATATTTATAAATTGCATTATTTATGCTATTCTATTTTTACCTTAATCATGTTCATGTTTATTTTCTGTAATTCATTATATATCCTAAAAAAAAAGCATAATGATAAAATGTCAATTACTCTACATTAAATTCTTAACTTTAGAATTGTTGCATAAAAGCAATATAACAATGTTGTAGTAAAACAGCTTTTTTTGCTCATCTGAAACTGATTTAATATCAGTCCACTTTTTACAGTTCAATAAATTCTGATGGTTACAATGAAGAAAGAGATGCTGAAATATACATTCAAGGGGTTTTAGCAGTTCCCTGCAGTAGGACATGCGATCTAAAACTATTTTATAGTTTATAGTTTTTATAGTTTTTTTTTTTAGTGTTCCTGTAGCTCAATTGGTAGAGCACTGTGCTATCAAGCGCAAGGTTGGGGGTTCGATTCCCCGGGAACACATGATATGTAAAAATTGATAGCCTGAAAGCACTGTAAGTCGCTTTGGATAAAAGCGTCTGCTAAATGCATAAATGTAAATTTAATTTTAATTTTATCATTTTATATTATATATATAACACTATGTTATAAATTATATTATATACAATGATTTATACAGTACGTATGATCATTTTAGATTGCAGCTATAGTGTCAAACTATATAAAATTGTTCATTTTATATTGAGTTTTTATTAAAATAGTTTATATAATACTATAATTACTAATAATATATTATTTAACCCCAAAATTGTGAAAAGATTCTGTCTTATACCTACAGAAAAACAGAACACCTAAGATTATCATAATACCTTTGCAGAGTGAAAAGAAGAAGAATGGATAAAAACATGAGAATAACCATGTGCATTTACTGTGACTGACACAAACTCACCTCTCCGACCTTCCCTCTTCATTCTAGCTGGGTCCTCGTAGTCAGGAACCCAGTTATACTCTGCAGGCATAGAGATAGGCCTCAGACGACCTGAAAGCACAAACATGCACATATACAAACACATCACTTTCTGTGTGTGTGTGTGTGTGTGTGTGTGTGGAAAGACAGGGAACAGAAAGATGGAAGTAAAATGACAGTTCACAATCCATTTTCTTCACAGACGCCAAGGTAAGTCTGTTCAAGTGTGTGTTTGTGTAAGACAAACTGTCAGAGTTAATGTGTCCTCTCGTTTTCTAGGGAAGCAGCGGGCATGGAGTGTGTCAGCAATTCTGTGCCACTGCAGTGGCTCACGCTGGCATTTAACGACTAGAGCTGAGTTCTCTGGTTCTGGATATAATGCCACTCACACACACACACAACAAAGTGCAGCCCAGCTCCCTGGAGTTTAATTACAGAAAATCTGAAGCCGACTCCACTATGCAGTACAGTACGGTATGGTATGGTACATCGTATTTTTTGGTCATTACGTGCTGTTTTATAATCAGCAGATGTTCACTTAAGTTTGGTCTGTGCCTTGAATTAGTTGCTAGGTCAATATTCAGTCTCTCGGGCACCTGCTGTAAAAGCTAGCAGAAAATAACAAAAGAAGAAAGGCAGAAACAAATTTCCCATGTTTAAAGAGTGAATAACCCTGATGTACCATCTAAGCTTGTACTGAAATGCGTTCACAGACAAAACATTTTGATCCTGTGTGTGCTTGTGTACCGTAAGTGGGTGTGCTGTCTCGGCGGGACGTTGTAGGTCCGTGGTTGGGTTCATACTCGTAGCAGTACAGGACGGCCTCTTCTTCCACAAGAGGAAATCGTCGTCTATACTCTTGATCCAGGAATGAGTTCGGTGATTCTGACCCTTTTGCGATTGGTACCCCAACATCCCCTGTGACAATGCCTTTCTCATCTCTAAAACCATATTTAAAATGTTTTATATATTAATATATTTTCAAATGTTATTTATTCCTGTGATGGCTAAGCAAAATTTTCAGCAGCCAGTCTTCATTGTTACATGATCCTTCAGAAATTGTACTAATATCCTCATTTGGTGCTCCAAAAAAAACATTTCTCATTATTATAAATGTCAAAAACAGTTGTGCTGCTTAATATTTTTGTGGAATAGTTTTGATGAATAAGTGAAGAAAAAAATAAAATAAATAATAATAATAAATAAACAGCATTTATTTAAAACAGAAACCTTTTGTAAAATCTTTTACTGTCACTTTTAAAAATAATTGAATGTATCCTTGAGCAGTAGAGTAGATCAAATGTCACACATACTATGGCAACAAAGGAAATTAGAAATTCTATTATATTTTGTCTAGAAAAAACACTAAAAAAAAATCAACCATTTTACAATTGGATTTAGGCATCACAACATTTTGCAGTATGAAAAATGTCAATTCGTATTGAGATTTGCTAAAATTGACATTTAACAGCTTCATTAAAATCTATTCAGTTTTCTGCAATATTATGAATTATGCCTATACAGAGACATCAGCTAATTAAAACAGGCATATTCAAATATGTTTTCTTGTATCAAAAGTACAGTAGCAAAATTTGCAGCTTGTTTAATTCTAAGGAAGTTGAACAAAATTTTGTTTTTGATGTAATATTGACTAAGATGACCAAGAATTCAAGTGAACTTCAAGAAACATAGCAGCTGAAGTATAAAAAAAGCCTTTACTGGATGAGTTTACCTGGGTGTGTACGGCTCAGATGGAGGGGGCGGGATATACAGGTCTTGGAGGGCGGAGCTATCACGCTTGGAGGGTGTGCTGATGGTGCTTGTGGGCGTGGCTGAGCTGCTGGTCGGACTCCTGGGAATGACTGGCTGCTGGGCAGACAATATTCATTAAATTAAATATCAAAGTTCACATTTACTATGAGCTCAAACTACTGGTAAAATGTCTGAGAGCACAACTAAATGTAATAATGGAGCTCTGATCCAGGACGTGACCCAGGCACTGATATCTGCAGACAGTCACAAGGGCAAGGGTTAGAGATTAATAGGTCCCTGAGCAGTAAGACGGCAGCACAGTCCCTCTGCAGTGCTGTCTGCAGTAAACAGTGCACTGGGATCTCTGTGTGAGGATGCTTTGACATAATGAGTGGGAGTCTATGGAAACATTTGCAACATCTCCAGAGAACACAATGGTTTCAGAGAGACATGTGATTAGTGTCTCCAGTGAGCTGAATGCCTGGAAACAGGGGTTGTGACACAGACTGCACAGCTGGATGTACAGACATGACATGCACAAAGAGGCACATGCATATAATCAGTGAAATGAGCATATAAGATAACAGCCGCCAAGATAGAGACATACACAGATGTCTGTTTGGATAAAATGGCTAAAAGTTTAGCCTAGAGTCACAAGTCTAGAACCAACATTAATCCTTCACCAAAAGCCGATTATCTGCTCTCTCTGGTGCAGAGACAAACACTTTCCACAACACTTTTAAGGCAGGTTAGTGATGTTAATGCGAATTACTTAAAAAGCACCGTAAGACCACAAAGGCAACTCAGATATCCAGCAGTCCTGCTATTTACACAAAACTGATTTCTAAAGTTTTGTAACAAAGTTTCAGTCAGAAGTAGGACGTTTGAATGCAAAGCGACATGTAAGCAGGCAGGTGCATCATGGGAAATGGAGTCAAAGTGTCAGTTCACTATCTAGGTTGAGACCAGGGAGCAGGTGGCAGATAAAGGGGGAAAGTTCAGCCCAAAATGATGAAGCTTTTGGGACAGGGCGATCTGAATCCTACCTGCAGGGCCAGGGGCTTCCATCTCATGTTCTTTAGTAGGGCTGGGGCAGAGGTGAGCGTGCTCTGGGGACGCTTTTTCAAGGTCAATGTCACACCGGCAGGGTCCCCGCGCAGAGAGTTTACCAAGTTTTTCAACTGCCAGCCCACCTACAGCAACAAATACAAGGTCAACATACACAGACTTGACGAGAACGCCACACAGAGACATCAACTGACAAGAAGCTAGGAAATGCTTACATTCATCTCTCTATATTCTGTGAATATTGAGAGAATATACTGCAACTGTGTATCACACACATACATTTCCTGACACATAGCTCATGTTGGTAAAGTTTACTATGCGAAATGAGTGTACACTAATGAGGCGTGATGTTTGCTAATCTTTCAAATAATTCCACATTAAAGTCTACGGAAGAATTTGACATTCAATGTTTAAGTCAATATTTGAGCATTGGGTTTTATGCTGCATAATCATGAATTCTGAAGCATGAAAAATGAACCAAATGCACAGTGTGGGAATTTTTTTATTTTTTTTTTAAGATAATTCAGGAAATCGTTCAAATAAAAAAGATTAATTTATATATATATATATATATATATATATATATATAAATATTTAAATAAGATATAGAAACATAGTCTATACACTGACTAATCAAAAAAAATCAGGGAAAGGTAGAGAGCTAGCTGATATGATGGAGAGAAGGACGGTGGATATACTGTGTGTACAGGAGACCAGGTGGAAGGGTAGCAAGGCTCGTAGTAAAGGAGCAGGATTCAAGCTGTTTTATTATGGTGTGGATAGTAAGAGAAATGTGGTAGGTGTGGTCCTGAAGGAGGAGTTTATGAGGAATGTCCTGGAGGTGTAGAGAGTTTCAGACAGGGTGATGAGTCTGAAGTTAGAGATTGAAGGGGTGATGTTGAATGTTGTTAGTGGTTATGCCCCACAGGTAGGTTGTGAGTTAGAGGAGAAAGAGAGATTCTGGAGTGAATTAGATGAGGTGATGGAGAGTATTTCCATGGGTGAGAGAGTGGTGATAGGAGCGGATTTTAACCCTTTGACATGTTGGTGAGGGGAACAGAGGTGATGAGGAGGTAATGGGCAAGTTTGGAGTTAAGGAAATGAATATTGAAGGACAGATGGTAGTGGACTTAGCTAAGAGGATGGACATGGCTGTGGTTAACACATATTTTCAGAAGAGGGAGAAGCATAGAGTAACTTACAAGGGTGGAGGTAGGAGAACACAGGTAGACTACATCCTATGAAGAAGAGGCAATCTGAAAGAGATTAGTGACTGTAAAGTAGTGGGAGAGAGTGTAGCCAGACAGCATAGGATGGTGGTGCAGGATGACTTTTTTTTGTCTGTAAGACAAAGAGGTCAAATATAGAGAAGAAAACCAAGTGGTGGAAGCTGAAAAAGGAGGAATGTTGTGAGGAATTTAGACAGAATTTGAGGCAGTCTCTGGGTGATCAGGTAGTGCTGCCAGATGACTGGGAAACTACAGCAGAAGTAATCAGGGAGACAGGGAGAAAGGTGCTGGGTGTGTCATCCAGGAGGAGGAAAGAAGATAAGGAGACTTAGTGTTGGAATGAGGAAGTTCAGGATAGTATCCAGAGGAAGAGGTTATCCAAGAAGAAGTGGGACATGTACAGGACTGAAAAGAATAGACTGGAATACAAGGAATTAATGCACAGAGTGAAGAGGGAGGTGTCTAAGGCCAAGCAGAAGGCATATGACGAGTTGTAAACTAGGTTAGACAATAGAGAAGGAGAGAAGGACTTGTACAGGTTAGCTAGGCAAAGGGATTGAGATGGGAAGGATGTGCAGCAAGTTAGAGTTATTAAGGATAGAGATGGAAGGGTGCTCACAAGTGCGGAGAGTGTACAGAGGAGATGGAAGGAGTACTTTGAGGAGCTGATGAATGAGGAAAATGAGAGAGAAAAAAACGTAGAAGGGGTGAACTCTGTGGAACAGAAAGGATGAAAAGTGGAAAGGCAGTTTGTCCTGACGACATCCCGGTGGAGGTCTGCAAGTGTCTAGGAGAGGTAGCTGTGAAATTTTTGACTAGTTTGTTAAACAGGGTTTTAGAGAGTGAGAGGATGCCTGAGGAATGGAGAAGAAGTGTGTTAGTTTCGATCTTTAAGAATAAGGGTGACGTGCAGAGTTGTGGAAGCTAGGTTAAGGAAGGTAGTGGAAATTTTTGAGCAGTAGTATGGCTTCATGCCCAAAAAGAGCACAACCGATGCAATTTTTGCTCTGAGAATTTTGATGGAGAAGTATAGGGATGGTCAGAGTGAGTTGCACTATGTGGTTGTAGACTTGAAGAAAGCGTATGACAGGGTGCCAAGAGAAGAGCTGTGGTACTGTATGAGGAAGTCAGGAGTAGCAGAGAAGTATGTCAGAGTGGTGCAGGACATATATGAGAGGAGCAGGACAGTGATGATGTGTGCTGTAGGTCAGACAGAGGAGTTCAAAGTTGAGGTGGGACTGCATCCGAGATCGGCTCTTAGCCCCTTCCTTTTTGCTATAGTGATGGACCAGTTGTCAGAGGAGGTCAGAAAGGAGTCACCTTGGGCAATGATGTTTGCAGATGACATTGTGATCTGTAGTGAGAGCAGGGAGCATGTGGAGGAAAACCTGGAGAGGTGGAGGTTTGCGCTGGAGAGAAGAAGAATGAAAGTCAGTCGTAGTAAGACTGAGTACATGTGTGTGACTGAAAGGGAGGGAAGTGGAACAGTAAGGTTACAGGGTGAAGAGGTGAAGAAGGTACAGCAGTTTAAGTACTTGGGGTCAACAGTCCAGAGTAATGGAGAGTGTGCGAAAGAGGTAAAGAAGCGAGTGCAGGCAGGTTTGAATTGGTGGAGGAAGGTGTCGGGAGTTCTGTGTGATAGGAAAATATCAGTGAGAAACAAGGGGAAGGTGAGACCAGCCATGGTGTATGGTTTAGAGACAGTGTCACTGAGAAAGAGACAGGAATCAGAGCTAGAGGTAGCAGAGCTGAAAATGTTGAGGTTCTCTTTGGGAGTGATAAGATTGGACAGGATTAGGAACGAGTACATCAGAGGGACAGCTCATGTTGGACATTTGGGAGACAAAGTTAGGGAGGCCAGATTAAGATGGTTTGGACATGTTCAGAGGAGGGAGAGTGAGTATATTGGTAGGAGAATGTAGGACATGGAGCTGCCAGGCAGGAGGCAAAGAGGAAGGCCAAAGAGGAGGTATATAGATTAAATTAATGAGGATATAAAGCTAGTGGGTGCAAGTGTTGAGGATGCAGAAGATAGGGATAGGTGGAGAGAGATGATTCACTGTGGTGACCCCTGAAGGGAAAAGCCGAAAGAAGAAGAAGAAAAAGTCTACACAATGACTGACTACATATTTTTTATTGTTGAAATATTTCTGTTACGCTGCTATAAAAATGCTTACCGGCAAGTGAGCCGGCAAGTGAAACTAATAGCTAGAGGCAACTGTTTAAATATAATTCTAAAATAATGTGACACACTACTGTATATGCAAACTCTACATTTTTAAAGATGTTTACATCAGATGAATTATTAAACTACAATAATTAACAGCATTTCACAGTGCTGTGCATCGTACCACAATTTATTTTCAGCTGGTTAAGATGTACTATTGGATGATACCAGGCAACTTAACCATGGTAAAAATCATTGTACATCATAACTGACTCAAGTGGCTTATAATAACAATAGCAACATGATAAAACAGGGTTTAAAAAATAAATAAATATAATACTGTAGGTCTTTAACACATGAAACTATATAGCTGCCATAATATTTTAAGAATGGGCTCATAATGAGTGAGTGAAGTGAAGTGACATTCAGCCAAGTATGGTGACCCATACTCAGAATTTGTGCTCTGCATTTAACCCATCCGAAATGCACACACACAGAGCAGTGAACACACACACACACTGTGAGCACACACCCGGAGCAGTGGGCAGCCATTTATGCTGCGGCGCCCGGGGAGCAGTTGGGGGTTCGATGCCTTGCTCAAGGGCACCTAAGTCGTGGTATTGAAGGTGGAGAGAGAACTGTACATGCACCCCCCCACCCACAATTCCTGCTGGCCCGGGACTCGAACTCACAACCTTTTGATTGGGAGTCCAACTCTCTAACCATTAGGCCACAACTCCCCTAATATTTGGGTATCTGTGGCATCAAAAAGTTTATAACTCTGTGATAAAGGATACCAATGTTAAATAATAAATTAAATTTTTATGGATCATCACAATAAACAATTATTTCAACTGCTGGTTCAGGTTTTTTTTTTTATAAATAAAAAACTCTATTAATGTGCAGTCAATCAGATTTTAGAGCAGGACAAAAAAAAAACACTATATTAACCCAAAAATCTCTACAGTGTCAGTGTATGAAAAGATAAATGCTTCATATTAATACGCTGCTCATCTCTATATTTAAGAGGTGAAATTAAGCAATACACACTCACACACACAAACATTTGTTCTTTTATGATAGTGGGAACTTTTTATTGATTTCCATATTTAAACTGAGCTAATGATACTTTATTTCCCCTAACCCTCAAAGAAATATTTATGCATTTTTAGACTGTCATTAAGAGATAATTTATTATATTTATTAAGCAGGGTACTGTTCGCTGGTCCCCAAAATGTAGCTGGTTTGAGGTTTTACTATACTTTATTATCCTTGTGGGGACACTTAGTTGACCCACACACTCAGATAAGACTGAACACAGACACACAGACACAGACAGAAACAACCACAATACACAACTACAAACACACACACACACACACACACTGAGATGGGCTGGATAGTCAGACCTGATCCTATAGCGAATGGGGACTAATCACAGAGGTTACATATAGAGCAGCTCCCACAATGCACCATTCTTTAATGTCTGCTGAGGTTGTTCCTGAGCATGAACTGCTCATTTTTACGGTACTTGTTTGTTTGTGTGTTTTTCGCTACAAGCCGAATTCATATCTCTCATCACACATTAGAGGCGCTTTTACCCAATTATGAAGGCGACAACAATCTAATTACATGAGGATTAATGAGGTCTTAGTGCTGCTGATTTTTCATCACAAAAAAAAGCTCAGCATCCCTAACCACGGCGACAAGATGACTTAAGACAAGCAAGAAAAACTGATGTAGAAGTTGAATTCTGGTGTCTTGAGGTAAAAGGCATCTTAAATCTGAAGAACTGAAGAAAAACATCAGAAGACATTGTGATAAGGGATGATGACAAGGGAACATTTAGCTTTCTGCTTTTGCTTTAATTTAATCAAACATGCCACCACTTGAGAATAAAATTTAAATATTCAAAACATTTTTCAGCACCTTATGCACATCAAACACTAAGGAAGTAATTTCAAACAGAATTGATTTCAGAAGCTAAACTCCATGTGCAATTACTTGTACACAGACGTATGCAGAAAAGGTTCTTTATCAATTATTTGAAGGGAACTCCACAGGGTAAGATCACTGGAGTACCTATTGACTCACTCCATATGCACGCGAAAAATCTCTCAAATACAACCATCCTTAAAAACAAACTTCACTGCCCTTCATTACATGTACAGCCTCTTATGCCCTTTAAACACTCTCCAGTCTCACTCAGAAATGCAGTTTAAAGCGTAACACATTAAACCAGCTCTCTGAATTTAGTCAAATTGGAATATAGCTGCCCTAGTCATAAAAACATCTAGCAATATGTTTTAAACCTCTTAGTGCTTTAACAAGGACACATTAAAGTCCTTAAATTCAAATGCACCTCATTTTCAGTTCCATGATTCCATACACAAGCAGGCAGGAAAGGGGCAACTGCTGTTGAATGCCAAGTGAGATTTACATATATAAATAAAAAACTGATGGATGGATGATAAAATAGAAGAATAAATGAGCCAAATGGATTGAGTGACTAAGAGAGACTGACACTCACCACTGTCTGATGGTTCACCTGGATGACCTCATCCCCTGCGTGGATCTTTTTACAGCGATCTGCTGGAGACTAAGAAAGAGACAAAAAAGGAGAAATATAAAATGACAGAAAAATAGAGAGAAAAATAGATGTCAAATGACAAAGCAGTTGAAGTATTTAATTTACATTCAAATCTAAGAATTTTGTAGTTGCTTTTATCCAAACCAATTTACATTGCATTCTAGCCAAAAATCTCTTATGCTCTGCATGTATTTGATTAAAAGCACAGCAATATTATGATTTTTTTTTTTAAATGTTAACATAACTGTTTTCTATTTCAATATATTTAAAAATGTGGTTTATTCATGTGGTTATGAAGCTAATATTCAGCATTATTACTCTAGTCTTGAGTGTCAATTGATTCTTCACAGCTCATTCTAATATGCTAGTATGATGCTCAAAAAATATTTTATATCATCAATGCTACAAACATTTGTGCGCTTAATATTTTTGTGGAAACCATGATATTGTCACCATCATGGACTTTTTTTTGTTTGTTTGTTGTCTTTCCTCTTGTTTCCCAGTTTTGATCTAGTTTCTGTCTTCCTTTGATTAGTTCAATCAGTTCACCTGTGTTCATTTATTATCTCATTAGTCCCCTCGTTTAGTTCTTGTATAAGTTTTTCCTCCTGCGTTTAAAAAAATGTCCACATGAAAACGCAAAAACATGCTATCAAGCGCAGTCAAGAGCATGCCACACAAGCAGGCGGCGATATAACCCAAATTGTAAAGTCACCTTGGCCAATCAGAAGCAGTCAGCAGCGCACAATCTGATGTCAAACACAGTGGATAACGGCGCACAGTCACGTCGCAGGGCAAAAACCCTGGTTATACTGTCCACACAACAACACTGCAACTGGCGTTTCTGAAAATGCTCACCCTGGCCGTAGTTTTAAAAAATGTTCGGTTTCGGTGCCCTGAAACTGCGTTTTCGTGTGGACGAAAGGCCGAACTGCGTAAAAAAAGTCACGGTTATAAAAATACCCGTGTCCGTGTGGACAGGGCCTAAGTTCTCCCTGTTCTGTTCAGTCCGGTCACATTTGCATTCATGTGTGTTTCCTATGGAGGTAAATCAGTAGCTAAACTCGAGAGGTTGAAGATCTGAATGTGAGAACTTGTCATATTAATATTTGTATTTGTAAGTTAAAATTTACACTCACAGCTCTGATGTGAAAAGCTGAATCTTTCAATTTGCACACACAGACAATGATCAAAACACCCGTGTTTTGAATTGGAAGTTGTAGATTAATAATAATAATATGCGCAATAATTATGATCCATGAATGACCATTTGAAATAAAACATTTTCTGATATGGTTATTATTTACACTACAATAACTGTAGTATTTAGGTTTAAATTCCAGTGCAAAGAGGCACGCTTTAAATTAGAGGCATTTGGTGGCCAGAAAGATAATATTCATATGCAACTCCATTGCTTAAACACTAGATGGCCTTGTTGATGTTTAATAAATACATGTATTTAGCTCTACTAGTTGCTCAAAACAGTATTTCTGGTCATAAGTGCTTATTTTTTTAGGTTTTGCTGTTTAATGTACATTTAGACATTATTAAACACTCGATTTTTATTTAAAAAAAATAATAATAATAATGTTGCATTTAAAAAGGTTCATTACTGACAAGCAAATTGGGAATTTAACCCAATGCAGAAGTTAAAATTATTTTTACAAAACATAAAAATAATAAAAACAGCATTATATTGCAACTCTGGTAGAGTGATATGCAGTGGGATATACATATAAAATATGTTGCATTATTTGTCTTCTAGATAATACCTGAATGGCAAAATGAATGCAGTGTCTTAAAATCCTGTCAAAGCTAAGGATATTCAGTGAAAAAAATTGGCGTTGTTCATTGGTCGGGCATCGACCAATAAAATGTCTTCATTCGCACCAAAGCCCCGCCCCCAGCTCTGCTCTCTCACATCTGCATATACAAGTGCACAAGTGAGTTTTGCAACAGAATACCGCAAAAAGAGTAGCAAAAGTCAGAGCGCTAGGATTTGAACTTGTACTTCCAGATCTGAGAGGTTGTAAGTGCCGACTTGACGTTGTGCAGCGTAACTGAAGTAAAGTGCAAAAGTAAATATGTCGTAAAAATGTGTGTATGTCATTTTCTTTGTGTGAATGTCATTCTACACATTTGTGACTATTAATCTACAACTTCCAATTCAAAACACGAGTGTTTTGATCATTGTCTGTGTGTGCAAATTGAAAGATTCAACTTTTCACATCAGAGCTGTGAGTGTAAATTTTAACTTACAAATACAAATATTAATATGACAAGTTCTCACATTCAGATCTTCAACCTCTCGAGTTTTGCTACTGATTTACCTTTATAGTTTCCCTGCCCTTTTGGATTATCTCTTGTGTGGATTATTGTGATTAAACTTTGTGTGGGAATATATTCATCTTCATCGAGTTTTCTTCATCTATACACCGTGGCAGATACTCTGTCCTTTACTTAAAAGTCTGGAGTAAGAACTTTTTTTTTTTTTAGCAGTTACACTTTAAAGGAGTCATGACCCACAATTTTCACTTTTCCACGAGAATCAATGTATGTTATGATTGCCTAACGATTATACACTGGCCGGGAAGCCGATATTTAAAAGTGAAGCGTTTGTTTACCTCAGGGTTTGTAAAATAGCCTACGTGCACGCGCACTCAAATACGAGATTTTGATTTCTTCCCCGACTTGACGTCAAGTGCCCCCCACGTGTTCCTTCAACCCTTCCACTGGCTTATCGTTACGTGTTTGTGCTAAACATTGTACGCCGAAATCCTTCACAAATTTGGGGCAATATCAGGCGAAGTTGGCATCGAAGCTCGGGAAAAGCGCCATTCCAACAAAATTCCCTGCAATTGAAACGGTAAGACTGTGTTTTTATTGCTCTACTGTGTGTAACAAACAGCATCTAACTGCTAATGCAGCTATTGTATGCTATTGCGTCTGTCACTAGACAAATAAACGAAAGACTGGAGGTGAAGTAATTATTTATGTTCCCTGTAAACGGACTGCAAAAACGGACTTTTGACTGCATAATAATGATTTCTTAATTCAGAATATGATCAAGATTGCGTAGGTTGATGTGTTCGGGGAATTTGCCAGTTAATAGTAACATTTAAAGCCCCTTAAATGAACGAAATGACTCGAAAAAAGATTTGTTCATTTTGATGAACGACTTTGAACAAGAGAGTCTGGGGTTGCCAGATTTGGTGTTTTTTCCGCTACATATTAAGGCTGGTTTACGGTGTGTTTTCGCCTAGAAGGCTTTATAGAAATCTGGCATCCTACTGAACGAAGTTAAACTGAGAGAGCGTGGCGTTCACAGACACCAGAATGAACGACTTCACAGTAACGTTCATCAGGCAGTAATGCGGTACGTTCAGTTCATGTTCGCCCAAAATATGAACGAGTTCATGAACTATCATTCAATGAACGCGTCCAGGCACAACTCTGGCGGGAGCATTAGCTTCGAGGTATGGGGAATGGCTGCTAACGTACTTTGCAAAAAACAAATGACTGAGATCATCATGAATTCGGTTATTGATTATTTATTGCCTAATGCTTACATGAGGCCCCGTCTAGTTTGTGTGTGTGTGTGTGCTCACGTCTTATATTTGTGTGTGTGTGCTGTGCTCACGTCTCATTTGAGTAACTTTATGTGCGTAGATAGTTCATATACATGTATGTGTGACTAGTACTTAGTATATATGCAAGCGTGTTTCATATGTGTGCGTGAATGAAGTTTGATTTAAGCCCTAAACGGCGCTGGCCGGGAAGCCGGTCACGTTCATTCACGACTTGCGCCATGATGTCAGTTTGTAATGATATGCTAAAGCGTTACCTGCGGTGTCAACCCCCCTCCTTCCTGCAACCAATCAACGTGCCCCTCATTTGTATTATTATAATGACCGTCCACGACAGCCAAAATATCGCATCAGATCTCGCGAGACAATAATGCCTACAGAGATAAGGGTCTGAGGAGCTCTGTGTTTATTTTTTTTCCAATTTTCTTTTTTAGAAGGGCCTGAAAGACTATAATACAGCCATAGGTATCCAAGGTAATACGAGGGTATGACTCCTTTAAATTGATTAGTGACAGTATGGACAATATTATACAATATTATAAATATTTCTATTTCAAATAAATGCTGTTCATTGAAGTATTCATTTAAAAAAATCTAAACATTAAAAAATATTTATCATCTCAAACCTTTGAATGGAACTGTACATTTTATCAGTTTATGCATTCCCTGACAATTAAACTCATGCCCTTTACATTGTTAGCGCCATACCGCTTGAGCTACGGGAATTGCATAATAAAAATGGTCTATTCTTATCGTATTGTGAATTGGACATATTTATGATAACATGGTTATAGTGTATATAAAAAAAAACAACAACAACAATAGGAATTGAGCAGTGATTTAAAAAAATGTAGATAGATTAGCTCAGATGATTTGATCTGGCAAGAATTTAATTTAAATTAAGATTTTGTTGAAATCTCAGACTTTTGCATCTGCACACTTCAACATCTGAGCCGTTTATGACATATCTTTTAAAACGCTGAAAACGTCCTGATAAAAAAAAGGGGGGGATGCACCTGAAATATGACAATTGAAATATATTTTGTGGTGCTGCTTATGTGTACTGCATATTACAGTATAACGGGTGATTCCCTCCCACTATTAGAGCTACAACAAAAACTAAGAGCTTTCAGTCACACGATCAGTGGATCTTTATTTAGAGCAGTCCTGTCTGTCTGTCAGTTGCTGAGATTTACTTGTATCTGCTGTACACAGAACTTTACAAAAAACACATGAATTAGAGCGCACACATTACCACTGACTGGCTCTTACCCCTTCGGTGGTTCCTGTGATAACGTGAAGACCATCATATGTGGATTTGATGTACATTCCCTTAAGATATAAAAGACACAGGAAGAAATTAATAGACTCTAATGAATAATCTCCTCATCTCTTCCTCTTTCTGTCTCATGCACACATTGAAGAACACTTCAAAATGCTTTTAGTCTATTAATGTGTATATAGAGAAGTTAAATTGCTTTTAATAAAAGAGATTTTTTTAACACAAGCAAGCATGCATACACACACATATTCACTTTCATTAGAACAAAGATCAGTGTTGGGGAAGTGACTCTAAAACTGTAAGGCAAGATACACAAGCTGCTTATAATTAAAAATTAGTTAAGCTAAAATCAAGCTACCCAACTAACAAAAGGTTATCATTACATAACCATTCAAAAGTTTGGGGTTATTATTATTTCTCTTTTTTAAGACATCTTGTATGCTCACCAAGGGTGCATTTATTTAATTAAAAAAAATAAAAAAATAATACAAAAATTTTTTTATGGCAAGTTGAATTTTCAGGAGCAATTACTCCAGGCTTCAGTGTCATATGGTTCCTCAGAAATCATCCTAATATGTTGATTTGCTTCTCAAGAAACATTACTTATCAACAAAACTGAAAACACATGGAACATTTTTGTGGAAAACATTATACATATTAGAAAGTTCTAAAAAAAATAACAACATTCATTTGAAATATAAATATTTTGTAAAATTATGTCTTAACTGTCACTTTTGAGCAATTTAATGCATCCCTGCTTTACAAAAATATTAATTTATTAATAATACATATTACTGACCCCAACCTTTTAAAAAATGAAAAAAAATATAATAATTATATATGTTATTTTAAATATTAAATAATTATCTGTAATGTTAATAAATTATCAGATAAATTGATTCATTTTTACAATCATAAAAGTATTCATCAATCACAAGTAATCTACATAATGATAAATAGCCGTAAATAGCTCAATGGTCAGTAGTACCATAGTAATTGAGTGTGATCTTACCAGACCCTCTGAAGGTTTGATATTAGCCAGTTGAACCACCTCCAGATGTGCCGACTGGGAGACCAGTGGGTCTGATGACAGTGAGATGATTTGGTCACATACTCCAGACAATGTCTTACACTAGTGAGAGGGGAAAAAAAGAGAGACAGAGAGAATATAAATTATTTTCTGCATGGATATGCTGCACTGAGCAAACATTTATTCATTTATTAACTCAGCCTCATAGATACGATCAAATTCAGGTTTAATGTCCCATGACCACAGAATGCATCTTTAACTGAAGTCAATATTCAACTTTTGTGGGGCACAGTTTTAGTAAATAGGTGCAGTTCTGAAGCCATTTCCATTGGGAAGAACTTTCTTATGCCTAAAAAGACTAAAGCTATGGGTTGGTCAGGTATAACTATGGTGATGATTTGGTTTGGAAAATGTGCTGTATTAACTGACATAAAGTTGGGTGGCATAAAGTTTTCAGAAGAGTTCATTTTCAAGTTATATCTTTTTTTTTTCATGTGCTCGTCAGTCTTCCCTATACTCTCACCCTTTTTCGTTCAGTATCTCAACAGCGTTATATCAAACTCTCAGTGATTATGATCAGATTTCACCTCTCTAGGATATTGTGTAGTTCACTCAAGGTGAAGGAGCTGGGAATCGATGTTTCATTTCCTGTTAACCACTTCACTATTCCTCTGGTCTCCACTTTACTCTCAACAAGCTTTTTATTGGCATGACTATAAAGTTACTGACTATAAACTTATAACACTGAGGCATTCAAGAAACGTATATAAAAATATATTAAAAAATAATAAGGAAGAAACCAACAGTGCTAAGACACTACAACACACACAGGTGCATCTCAATAAATTAGAATGTCAGGAAAAGTTCATTTATTTCAGTAATTCAACTCAAATTGTGAAACTCGTGTATTAAATATGCACACAGACTGAAATAGTTTAAGTGTTTGGTTCTTTCAATTGTGATGATTTTGGCTCACATTTAACAAAAACTCACTAATTCATTTCAACAAATTAGAATACTTCATAAGACCAATAAAAAAACATTTTTATTGAATTTTTGGCCTTCTGGAAAGTATGTTAATTTACTGTACATGTACTCAGTACTTGGTAGGGGCTCCTTTTGCTTTAATTACTGCCTCAATTCGGCGTGGCATGGGGGTGATCAGTTTGTGGCACTGCTGAGGTGGTATAGAAGCCCAGGTTTCTTTGACAGTGGCCTTCAGCTCATCTGCAATTTTTGGTCTCTTGTTTCTCATTTTCCTCTTGACAATAGCCCATAGATTCTCTATAGGGTTCAGGTCTGGTGAGTTTGCTGGCCAGTGAAGCACACCAACACCATGGTCATTTAACCAACTTTTGGTGCTTTTGGCAGTGTGGGCAGGGGCCAAATCCTGCTGGAAAATGAAATCAGCATCTTCAAAAAGTTGGTCAGCAGAAGGAAGCATAAAGTGCTCCAAAATTTCTTGGTAAACGGGTGCAGTGACTTTGGTTTAAAAAAAACACAATGGACCAACACCAGCAGATGACATTGCACCCCAAATCACCACAGACTGTGGAAACTTAACACTGGACTTCAAGCAACTTGGGCTATGAGCTTCACCACCCTTCCTCCAGGCTCTAGGACCTTGGTTTCCAAATTAAATACAAAACTTGCTCTCATCTGAGAAGAGGACTTTGGACAAGTGGGCAACAGTCCAGATCTTCTCCTTCATGCTTGGATACAGCACTCTGTGAACAGCCAGCTTCTTTGGCAAGGTATGTTTGTGGCTCCTTGTAAAGGGTGTCAATGATTGTGTTCTGGACAACTGTCAGATCATCAGTCTTCCCCATGATTGTGTAGCCTAGTGAACCAAACTGAGAGACCATTTTGATGGCTCAGGAAACCTTTGCAGGGGTTTTGAGTTGATTAGCTGATTGGCATGTCACCATATTCTAATTTGTTAAGCTTTTTGTTAAATGTGAGCCAAAATCATCACAATTAACAGAACCAAATACTTAAAGGGTTAGTTCACCCAATAATCAAAATTATGTCATTAATAACTCACCCTCATGTCGTTCCAAACCCATAAGACCTCCGTTTATCTTCGGAACACAGTTTAAGATATTTTAGATTTAGTCCGAGAGCTCTCAGTCCCTCCATTGAAACTGTGTGTACGGTCTACTGTCCATGTCCAGAAATGTAAGAAAAACATCTTCAAAGTAGTCCATGTGACATCAGAGGGTCAGTTGGAATTTTTTGAAGCATCGAAAATAAATTTTGGTCTAAAAATAGCAAAAACTATTTTAGACTTTATTCATTATTTAGACTTTACTATTATAGACTTTATTCATCATTGCCTTCTCTTCCGGTCTGTTGTGAGATTTCAAAACACAACAGTTTAAGTGATATCCGGTTTGCGAACGAATCATTCGATGTAACCGGATCTTCTTGAACCAGTTCACCAAATCGAACTGAATCGTTTAAAACTGTTTGCGTCTCCAATACGCATTAATCCACAAATGACTTAAGCTGTTAACCTTTTTTAATGTGGCTGACACTCCCTCTGAGTTAAAACAAACCAATATCCCGGAGTAATTAATGTACTCAAACAGTACACTGACTGAACTGCTGTGAAGAGAGAACTAAAGATGAACACCGAGCCAAGCCAGATAACGAACAAAAGAATGACTTTTTCTCGAGTCAAGAACCTTTTCTGTCGGATGTGTCCGATTCGAGAACCGAGGAGCAGATGATACTTCGCATGTGTGATTCAGCGTGAAGCAGACCGACACACAGAGCGTCTGAACCGAACTGATTCTTCTGATGATTGATTCTGAACTGATTCTGTGCTAATGTTATGAGCCCAGGTAAACCGAAGGCTTGAATCAAGGGCAATCATCGCAAATTAAGTCATTAGGTCGAGCGCATAAGAACCAGTGAACCGTTTTCTTCAACCGGTTTATTGAATCGAACTGTCCGAAAGGACTACTGGTGATCCGAAAACCGATGCAACCGGTTCTTGACTCGAGACTCAATCTTTTGTTCGTTATCTGGCTCGGCCTGGTGTTCATCTTCAGTTCTCTATTCACAGCAGTTCAGTCAGTGTACTGTTTGAGTAAATGAATTACTCCGGGATATTGGTTTGTTTTAACTCAGAGGGAGTTAACAGATTAAGTCATTTGCGGATTAATGCTTATTGGAGACGTGAATTGCTTTAAACGATTCAGTTTGATTTGGTGAACTGGTTCAAGAAGATCCGGTTACATCGAATGATTCGTTGGCGAACCGGATATCACAAACTGCTTTGTTTTGAACTCTCTCACAACAGACACGGAAGAGAAGACAATGATGAATAAAGTCGTAGTTTTGATAATGTTTTTCTTAACTTCCTGGACATGGACAGTATACCGTGCACACAGTTTCAATGGAGGGACTGAGAGCTCTCGGACTAAATCTAAAATATCTTAAACTGTGTTCCGAAGATAAACGGAGGTCTCACAGGTTTGGAACGACATGAGGGTGAGTTATTAATTACATAATTTTGATTACTGGGTGAACTAACTCTTTAAACTACTTAAGTCTGTGTGCACTAAATTTATTTAATACATGGGTTTAACAATTTGAGTTGAATTACTGAAATAAATGAACTTTTCCACGACATTCTAATTTATTGAGATGCACACTCACAACATAAAACACCTGTCTATCTACTCAGATACCCACCCACCCAGTTAGAAACATTACTACATACAGTCGCTTTATCCATATACAGTAGCAACACTGTTGTCATGTTATTGCCCTTAAAGCATTTGAAATTTTACACATACCATAATTCTTGGCATTTTTCACTTTGCTAGTGAATTTGCAAAACCTGCACTGGATTTCTCTGCTTAGCATGACTGCAGTTATATTGCGATTTGTATTTGCTTTTTAGGGTTCTGTAGCACTTTAAATCACTTTGTTTTATGGTTTCATCTCTCTCTCTGCTTCTGCTTTCATCTGGTGTCATTGGTGTGTTTGTTTCTCCTCCTACAGTCAGTAGCTGAGGTGGGGTGGTGCTGGGGAATGAAATATGCTGCTAGCAGGCGCAATGTGTAGGTATTTATAGCTGAAGGACTCAGTGAGAACGACAGCTGTGCCCAGCCCAGCAGTCTGTGGCGACAACAGGACCTGCCACACACACCGCTGTGTGCTAGTGTGTAAGAGACGGGAATCTCACAAAGAGCCTAGCCGTGGGTCTGCTGTGACTGCAAAGGGTACTTGACCTCAGGGCTTAAACTAGTAAATACATGTTCACAAAATGGTTCCCTGAGGATTTTACAGCAACAAATGTAAAACACTGAGATGATGAGAAATCAAGTCTTTTACAAAATAAAAACCACTATTAATATGAATATTGTTAGTTTTAATAAACATTAATATATTTATTCATACAGTGAAAACTATGCAGTGTTATTTTACTTTTGGTTAATTTATTAGACTTCTTTTGTAAGCTATATTACTTCGCTGAACAGTACGTGTCTGTAGACCTTAATTAAAAAAATGAAAGCACTGTTTATTTCATTTTTATCTTTTTTCCTTTCTTTTTTTTTGGTCTGTTTTACTTTGTTTATTTTCTTCATGACCTTACTATATCTTATCTTATGTATATAAAACACTAAAAATGCCTACACACTCTAATGCATTTACAAATCAATGTTTTATATTATTTTATATTCAGAATATGAAGCAATGTTAATTCAGCTTTTAATTTGTTTCATTTTATATATATATATATGTGTGTGTTTGTGTGTGTGTGTGTGTGTGTGTGTGTGTGTGTGTGTGTGTGTGTGTGTGTGTGTGTGTGTGTGTGTGTGTGTGTGTGTGTGTGTGTGTGTGTGTGTGTGTGTGAAAACAAAAAGTACAGATAAGAATACTGTTAAAGTACCGGATTGATAAGCAGTATCAGTAAGAGTAGTAATATCATTAAAACCATAACGATACCCATCCCTACAAATTTCCCTACATTTCTAAAATATTAGATGAACAGCACTTACAACAGAAACATTAATTTACAACTAACTTGTAACAGTGATATAGTGCAATCTAATATTAGATTTATTTTTTCTTTTCTTTTGGGGCCAAAAATGCAGGCACTACTGAATAATGACTCACAACAATCAATTTATTAAATGGTTCATTGAAATGAACATTTAAAATGTCTATTTACATCACTGTGTGGTCATAAAATCAGTCAGGAGTTAAAATGTTGTCTACCACAGAGAAATAACAACAGGCAGAGAGAGAGTATGTGTATGAGCATCCTCACGGTATTTCCTGTAAATGAAGAAATGAGGGCAGAGCTCCGAGGAGAAACATTAGAGCTCATTATCAGCCTCATATTGCAGCGTAAACTAGAAGAGAAACACTTACCACATGGAGGATCTTATTTTCGGTTTCATAGACGGTGCAGTCCTGCGAAGAGGAAAGCGTAAGATATTACTGTCATTTTAAACAGTTTAGGCCTCTCCCGTACACACTCACTCACTCACACAGAGCGCTTTGGAAAACATTTACTGAGCTAAGTATCTCTGCAGATGAGATAATCTACCAAACAGCTGGGTCACTGTTTTCAGAAATGTCTCTCTCTCTCAGATGCTGATCTAATATAGGAAGGTTGAACAGAGGAGAGCCTCGGGCTCAATTTAACATTCAGGCTCTGATGGAGACATTTCAAGGAGCTCCTGAGGTTCCCGCTGGGGGCCGGGACTGCTGTGGAAGTTCATGGAGAAACAGCAAACCTGCAGTGTGACTGTGTTTGTGCTGGTGTCATATACAATAAGAAATACATGGACTGTATAGATACACGCTGAAAAAACGTAAAGGAAACCTCTATGTTTATTTGCTTGTCCATTGGTCACAAACATCAATTTTATCAAGTACATTAATAAACATTACTACCAAAATCTGACACTACATGTATACTGTACATTTGGAGCAGCTGATGGATTCCATGCTGCAAGTTTTGAGGTTGTACGTTCTGAATATTCCCTAAAAATGGCGTTGTAATTTTTATTTTATTTTTTTTATTCAGCGAGGATGCATTCAACTGATCCTAAGTGTCAGTTAAGACATATACAACATTACAAGATACAACATTAATATTTCATAAATAGTCAATGTATCATATACATCAACCGATGGAACAAATGGCTTTTAAAAAAATGACTTTGTGAGGACATTTGTTTCAAGGACAGACAAACAAGTTCAAAAACCCTTGTTTTATGCAGACGAATTGAATTGAAGAAACGGATCTCTGTCCATTGGCCATCACCATGGCAACACCCACTCTTCGTCCTGTATTCATCACTGATAGCCAAACCTAACATGCCCAGTAGGAGGACATGAATCTTTTTTTCTTTGGTCATTGAAACTATCTCCATTTCTGCAGCATCTTCCCAAGAAAGCCTATTTTCTTTCATTGTCTTTGAGCTCTCACCTGCACCTCTTATCTTTCATCACAATAAAGTAATAACCAGCCCTCACACCAGAGACACTGGTGCAGCAAAGGCCTTGAGAAAAGAGAGGGAGAGAGAGAGAAAGAAAAGAGTGTTCCAAGAAAATGAAACCACATTGCTTTACTTCCCATCTAAGCAAACCTTTTGCATCTCTGTACCTATTCTCCAGTTCTGTCACTCAAGCCATGGATCATCACGCAGGATGCCAATGTGCACATGTATGTGTGTGCGTGTGCGACTGGAGGCGACACATGCATTCTCATGCTACCCTGTGGTGTTTAAAGATCACACAAGGGAGTGGAGCGGTCAAGCTTTAAAATCACAATTAAATGGTCATAAAAATGGTTCTTTTTGTAACTGTATAGTCATTTTAAAATGTAATTATATTTTACAATATTACTGTTTTTTTATCAAATGAATGCAGCCTTGGTGTGCATAAGATACTTTTTTTCAAAAACATTGTGAATAAATCATTCAGACTATCTTTGTAAATTGGATCAAATGATTAATTAAAAAAAAAATCTAAACGAAACGAAAAATCAAACATTGCTAAACATTCCAAAGAGAACTCTGCGGATTAATTAAGATTCATATTTAGTTCTGTTTAACATAAACCAATCATATCACTTTGAAAGACTTGGAATATATGTGCACAAGTCATGTGGACACTTCTTTGGTGCTTATAGGGTGTTTTTTCCATCATTTTGAAGCTTGGCGCATCCACAGACCTTGTTCAATGCCACTGTATTGAAAAAAATGTTCCACAAAAGAAAGTACGTTTGGAACAGCATGAGGAGCAAATTAATGAGAAATTTGTATTTTTGGATGCAATATTACTTTAAATTATAAGTAAACACCACACTGAGCCAAACAATGTGAGAGACACACACAAACACACAAACTAAGGATAGAGGTGTTAGTGATGCCAGCAGGCGGCGCTCATCCATACAGTCTATGTAAATTACAATGCAATAGTAGTAATGGGAACTGTGGACAATGAAGCTTGTTTAGATGTTTGACTAGTGGCCAGTGATAGAATATCAGTGACCATCGTGGTCAAGTGCCCTGGCGGAGAAATCAGATGGTCAAGCAGGTTTTTGGAACATGCTAGGCTAGTATAAGATTGTCTACGAACTCAGTCAGGTCCCATCCAGCTGGTAGTCCATCTGGTCGGCTAAACCAATTCGGATTATCTTGGATCAGTTAATTACCAACTTGGATCAGGTAGAAAACAGCCAAAATCACACCTGCCAATTTAACTGGGAGGGAAAAGAGTGTAAAAATATAAAAGGGAAAGGAAACCGACCATTTCAACCTAATCTCACAAGGGCCGATTTGGGGAAAAGACCCCTGCTGGTCCAAAGAACTACTATACTAGTTGCAGTAGTTAAGATTAGACCTAGATCTCTGGCTTCAACGGTGTAATCTGTCCTGGATTAAGAGAGAGTTTGTGCACAGCGTTCAGGCTGAGCTGGCTGTGACAGACTCATCCATTTAATGCTTCTCTAGCTGGCCATGATCTTCTGACCCTACCAGAAATAATCTGCTGTGTACACAAACACACACACGCACATTACTGCAGGGGACTTGAATCCTTCTCCTTTTTCATATTTCTCTTTTGTCTGAAAGTTTGTCAGTTGCTTTGCTCTGAAAGAACTGCATTACCCACAATGCACACCGCCTCAGTAGTGAATGAGCTGTAGTTCTTAAAATCCTGAAAGTGCATTCTAAAACATTCTAAAGCCTTTTAAAACATGTGAGAGAATGTGTGAAGAGCAGATGTGTGTGAAACAGGTTTAAATAACATTTCATTGTAATGTCTTAAACATGCACTCAGTAATTTTTCATCATTAAAATATGTCAAAGAAATTTGGTGCAGTAGAAAATTTAACTATTTTTAACAACAACAAAAAACACTGAATTTTGGAAACTTACACTCAATTATTTTGTTTTACATGTATTTACGTGTTAAACATATATAGCTGCCTCTATGTTTTATATTTTCAGTTCCATCATATTTTAGCAAAAAAGTTTAAAATCCCCTGACAGCACCATTAAATTCTACCACAGATCTAAATCTACTATAAAAAAAAGTCCTTCTCAGACAAGAGCCATACAAGACCTGTATAAAAATTCCAAGAATTAAATTCTTAAAAATTTTGTTTTGTCAATGTGTTTGTTGCAGCTCATGCAAGACTGACAAAGTGTTTGATCTAGTTGGTTTGGAAGGTGAATGTCATTACCTGCTGTACTATGGTAGTGAGTTCCAAGCACAGCTGAATCACGTTGTTCCTGGTCATGGAATAATCTGTAACAGCAGCAAATGGTGACCTGCAAAAGAAGTAACACCTGAAATTAACTGTTAGATTATTCTTACAGCCAGACCCTCAAGATGCACAATTTGACTGTGCTTACAAATTGTATGTATCTATTGGTGTGTACTATGGTATGTGCTAGCCCTGTTGACTATCAATGTACTCCAGACCCAGTTTCTCTCTTCCTGTGAGTGACGAAGTGAATGTGGGTCGTGTGTATTGAGGCTGTGTTCTATATATACATGGCTGTAGGAACACTGGTTCATCGTTTCCATCCTGTCTCTAAATATTCCTCTAAGACCGCTGGGAACACCAACTGACACACGCCCAGAAGCCCCTCACAATTTAAGAAACTAACATTCTTCCACCCGCTGGGCTAAAAATCATTCATTCAAAGATCTCACAAGCACTCTTATACCACCCAAACACACTAAACTCGCTTTCCTAAACAGGATTTGAGATGTGGCTCTCGGGAAATACCAAATCTCCCTTTAAAACTCCCCTCATAAATGTCAGTGGTTTTGCTTGACTCCCAAATATCACTTTCCAGAACTGTAGATAAGTTCTGCCTGACCCCCGTACAAGGACACCTGTCGGCAAGCATGGACACAGTGGTCAGAGATTTCACGAGAACTGTCTGAAAAAAACCTGAGGGGAGGGAGAAGGGAGAGAGCAAAAAGACAAAATGTGAGAGTGAGACAAGGAAAAGATAGATAAAAAAAATAAAAAATAAATAAGAAAAAGTTAAATACCAAGTCATCTGAGCTAGACTGAGAGACAATGAAATCTATGCAGCTCACTCTATTCTCTCCAGGACTGAGTAGACTTCATTACATCCAACCTTTGCTCTTTTGAAGCATTTGAGCACACGCATCAGGACACAAAGGCACCAGGCTGACAGGAAATCCTTCAGTTGGGTAAAAAAAAGTCCACTACCATCTCCTCAAGGCAAGGCCTTAAAGTTTTACCTCGACCTGCTCCCTTTTTTTAATCAGTTCATGAGACTCTATCTTCATTTCAAAGATCCCTTTACACTCAGAGAGAGGATCCGAATACTTTCATCTCCCATCTCTGCAAATCAATGAAATTGCATTAACCCTATTAAAAGGCTCTTACTGTATTATGTGATTTCAAGTTTTCCTTTTTCTTTGGAGTGTTAAAAACTGTTCGTGCACAGATAAGATCCCTAAAGTTGCAAAGACTAGAGTTTTAAACCCAAAGAGATATTCTTTATAAAAGTTAATACTCGACCACTCCCTCCTAAAAACGGCTCATTTAAACGTGCCCCCACATCACTGTGTGGGAAGATTTGCATAAAACTGCCCAAATGTTCACGCAAAGAAAGAAGGCGTAACTTTGATTCTCGCTGTAGTATTGTTGCTTCCGCTGCAAAAGACGACACATCTAGAAATCAGTAGTTAAGTTGTATTTACAACACTGTTCCAGAACAGTACAACCCAAATATTCAGATGTGTGCAGCGCAGTTTACGGAAGACATGGGAAAGTAGCCTACAATGCCATCTACACACAAAGGCTGTTTTTTTATAAAGTGGGGCAGGTCCAACTTTGCAAGGACAGTCTGGCGCTTCTCACTTAACAGCCTGTAAGAATTTGCAACTGACAATTCAAACGCGAGCTTTGAGCAGTGTAGAGTAGCGCTTGTTGTTTGTCACCTCTCCGTTCACAAAATGGTTTTATGTTTATGCTTCACGATATCCAGCGCAATGCAAAACACAGTAAAAACACAGCATAAGTTATTGTAATCAGTAATTATGTCCCCAATGGATGCAACAAATCCCTCGTTTGTAATGGGTTTTATTGGTTTTGACTCGTGCTGGGAGACGGCATCACATTCAGCCAATCACAATGCACTGGATAGCTGGCCAATCAGTGTACACCTCGTTTTTCAGAATGATGACCTTTTTAAAAATGTACTGTTTCAGAAAGGTGGGGCATAAAGGAGAAACAATAATGTACAGTATGTGGAAAATAATGTTTTCTGAACCTTAAACTGCATTTACATTTTGCATTACACCAAATACACAAAATAATGTTGCTTTTTAGCAACAAAATATGACCCCTTTAATGTCAGGCCATTTACATCTATGCATTTGGCAGATGCTTTTATCTAAAGCGACTTGCATTGCATTCAAGGTATACATTTAATCAGATCACAGATTCTCTCAGAATTAATGATCTTGGTGTCACTAGTGCCGTAATGCTCTACTGTTTGAGTGTCAGGAACCTTTATCCAAGTAAGAATGATCACACAATTACAAGTTAATCTATAGGCAACTAGTGGTGCACCATTCAATAAACTGATGGTTCAACAGTTATTGGCCAATACCGATCCAATCGTTCAATATATTTTATATATTAATATAATTGTAGTGTATTTATATTTTAGACATTTTTTTATATTATATATAAAATAAAATTAAAATGTAGTTATATTTTTTTCTGAACCCCAATCAAAGAGTATAGAAGCCCAAGAAGCGAAACTCTGTTGTGTTATGGGTAACAGTCTGTAGATAGCGCTGCAGAGGCGCAGCTGCCATTATGGACTGAAAGCTGCTGAAATCGTTAGCGCCAGTTTGAGTGTAGAGATTTTGCTGTTAGTTTTTAGAAATCCAAACAAAACTTGAACTGGCTAGTAGCTGGCTAACAAGTAGCTGGCTAGTAGTACACTAGTTTCCGAAAGATGGTCAGAGTTCTTTTTTGTTCATGTGTGCATTTGCTAGATTATAAACCTTTTTGATTAATGCTTCCATTCTATGTCAATGCCTCTTCTCTCACAAAAAGAAAAAAAATACAAACAAACTTCTCATACACAAATGCACACACAATAGATGGTGGTGTCTGATTAATTACTGAGATCTTATGGCACCACTTCCATTTTAGTACTGTTTATAGTTCATGTGTGCACTTGCTAGATTGCACATCTTTTTTTTTTTTAAATGTTCACTGTGTGCACTTTCACTGAAGATGTTGAAAAACAAGTTGTTAATATTTTTGTGGTATTCTTGTTAAAGGTGAACTGTCTTTAGAAATGCTCATTTATAATTTTATTTATTTATTTATTTTTCCAAATCATATATATGGTGATGGTGATGTTCACTAATGTCAAAATCAACATTCAAATAAATATTATTACTGTGTGTCTGCCTATATATATTATTTCATGAATTTCTGTTATTCATATAACAAGGAAAATGCATAATAGAACATAAATATTGATAGATTAAAGGTTTGCAATAATTTTATAATTGTATCTTTGCAAACCGTAAGTGGTAGGCTAATGAAGCCGATTCGGTGGGGGACATACCCTTACAAAAAAGTGCTATAGGAATCTTATATTATATAGGAATCAAAATATTATAGTAATCTTATAGGAATACTAGGCCTATAGTAATCTGGGACATACTACAGAAGTACGATAAGACTACTATAGAAATACTATAGCAGCTTTAAAATATTATAGAGGTATTACAGAACATCACAGAAGAATGTTATGTTCTGTAATACCTCTATAATATCCTAGAGCCGCTATAGTATTTCTATTGTAGTCTTATAGTACTTCCATAGTAATATTTTGTCCCAAAATACTATTTTCCTAAGGGTAATTAGGCCATGCATAACCAACACATAGACGTATATTTTCTGTCATTTAACGACATTTAACGTCGGTCATCCTCATTAATGTATTTTAAATTGTTTTCATATTTAGATATGACGGCCAGAAAAATGTAAGTTCTGTTAAGTTTTTATGTTAAGTTTTTCAGTGCCATTGACTCCCATTATTTCTCGACGTTTTCCTTCAGTTTTCAGTCCACAATGGCGGCCGCGCCGTCACGTCATGGGGGCAAATGTTGCTATGGAGCGTTCTATTGAGTTTCGCCTCTTGGGCTTCTATACTCTTTGCCCAAATCACACTTTTTCAAACAGTTTCTGCAAATCTTGATGTAACCCTGTGAATATTTGTACTCTTTATTTTCATTTGATGTTTTTAATTATTTTCATAATACATTGGAATTTGCATGTTGTCATGTAAAGGTTGTGTGAGGTATTTCAAATGTTAACCAATGAGTTGTTCCATTGAGTTTTGGTTTGTTCACTATCAGCCAATCAGAATGAGGAGAGTGGGAAGCTGGAGGTTACGTGAGAAAAAAAAGAGGAGCGTGCTGTTCGACCGAGTAAGAGAGTTTACTGAAACACATGCTGTTAAAATATATCTAGCGACAGTGTTTGTGTCCTATATCACATTCAGATATATTAATATATGTATTGTGACAACGGGAACGTTTTCTTTGTGTTTAAAGACTAAATGCGTTAAGTCTGCTCTGATCATCATAGCAGCCGTCATTTTATGTTTCGCCGGAAAGGACTACAGTATTTCTCGGGATTCAAGGACTAAGAAGAGCAGCGGAGTATTTTCAGGCGGTTCTATGCCAAACATAGACTTTACAACTTGTTGAAGGAGAGAGAACGACAGCTTTCGTGCGTCTGAGTCGTCGGCCATTTTCTGGTGTGTGACGCATCACTTATTTCAGCGTCGGACTGTTTTCCTGTTCCTTGTGAGGAGATAAGGACACAAGCTTCACGGAACCACTTCTCTGTGCAGTTGGAGAATTTTGCTGTAACAGAGTATCTGAGTGAGTAACCAGTGTGTCTATGCACATTGAAAACTGTGTCATCCATTTGTGACTGATATTAAGTGCACCACCGAATTTGGGCCCCGACGAAATCCAAGCGCTTGGTTTTATGAACATTTGAGCATGTAAAGTGTGAATGTGATTCAAGTTACAATTTTGAATTCAAACAGGTATTCAACTGTTACAACTGGTATTATTCACCAGAGACTGTTTTTTCCTTTTAGTTCATTAGACCTGTAATTTCCTGACACCTTAAACAAGTGGTTTCATTTTATTTCTTCTAAAAAGAAGGTGATATTTGAATTCATTTTTTTTGTTTTACATTTGTTTTTTTAGTTTTGAGGTAAAATAAATAAGTCTCTATTTGTTACTACGTTTGTATTTGTTTCATAGCCTAACTTGATTACAGTATTGTTGTAGGAAGAAAACAGCCCTTAACAAATAGT
Organism: Carassius carassius; assembly: GCF_963082965.1. NCBI lineage: Eukaryota > Metazoa > Chordata > Actinopteri > Cypriniformes > Cyprinidae > Carassius > Carassius carassius. Next base: position 19,584,974 of record NC_081796.1, read on the forward strand.
GAAGTAGCATTTTTTTTTTTAATGAAGGTTAATGTGTACACATATTTGTGTATAGTTTAAGCTACATTTCTGGAGGCACTGTGACAAATTATAGTTTCTGTCGAAATACCAGAGAAAATCCAGCCAACTCACCATCAATTTCTGGAGCCCAGGTCTTGTTGTTTTCTTTTTTTAATGCGTTTTCAACAGTAGTGTTACATTTTTGGAGGCACCGCTGGGATTTGTGTTTCTCTGGATTTACATTAATCTTGTAATCTGCTAGGTTGTCGTGTATTTATTTTATTTTATTTGTGTTGTAAAGCATTGTGAGACATGGATATTTCTCAGGCTGGCGAATGGATTCGTCAAGCGCAAATAAAGCCATCTTGCTGTCTAATACTCAGTGATGTCCCAATAGATGTGAGGGATGAGATTATCGCAGATGTGCTTAACACAGTAAAGCTATTCGGCCGTACCAAGATTCATGGTAAACGGGGAGATCCTACAGGAACTAAGTTGTTTTTGTTGCTGGAAACCAGTAATGACATTGATCCAGATACTGTACCACCAGAGGTAGGGATTCCTGGTGAAGTGGGGCCATGGAGGGTACATGTACCTGGAAGAATGGTAACAGATCCTTCTGTGGGAGATGCTGTTTTTCAGGATAAGTTGTTGTCCTTGTTGCAGCAGGAAGGAAAGTCACTGGAGGATGTGAAGGCTATGTTGGAGCAAGGTCAGTCCTCTGATGCAAAAGTTAATCTTGATTTGGTGAATGCTATTGATCGCCTTGTGGAAAAGTGTATCCATATGCCCAGTGATACTGTGGGTTATAGGAGATTAAGAGTATTTTCAGGTGTGAAACCAGTACCTGCTGGGGAGGAAGAGTATGACCCCTGGATGGAGCAGGCTGTTCAAATGATCAGCGAGAGGCAGTGTGCTGATTCTGTGAAAAGGCAGCGTATTGTTGAGAGTTTGCGGGGACCCGCTTCAGACATAGTCCGGTTTCTGAAGGTTAGTAATCCAACTGCCACAGCTACTGATTATTTGGTTGCTCTTGAAACAGCCTATGGAACTACTGAAAGTAATTCTGATCTTCTTGCAAAGTTCAGGAGCACTTACCAAGGGGAAAGTGAGAAGCTTTCTGATTTTCTATATAGGCTGGACAAGCTCCTTCATCGCATGCTTGTAAAAGGTGGTGGTGTAGCCGCTGATTTGGATCGCATGCGCATGGAGCAAGTGGTTAAGGGAGCTCGTACTACTGATATGGTAGCACTACGACTAAGAATGACCCACACTTTGCGTGATCCTCCTAGTTTCTCAAAATTGTTACGGGAAGTAAGGGAAGAAGAGGATTGGATCAGGGCTAGAGAGGGTGGAAAAGTAGTGGTTTCTGCTGCCTCTATTCCACAGGCTTCTTTGGTGTCTGAATTGAGCAGTATAAAGCAAGAGGTGAGTGCACTTACAACTCAGATGTCCCAGCTGTTGAAAGCAGCTGCATATGACCCTGTTCCTGAGCATTCTTCCAAGGCATCTGGCCCTGTGTGTCAAGTGGCGGAACAGAAGTTTCCGGCAAAAAGAGCACATCCAAGTTTACTCGGCCTGGAGTTTTCTGTTACAAGTGTGGTGAGGATGGCCACACAAAGAGAGAGTGTCGGGGAACTGAAAACCTGAGGAAAGTAAATCAAAAATTGATCAGTCAGAGCAGGTTCTCGGGAAACTTCTAGGGAGCTCCGTGGAGGAACGGCACAGGACTCCTTTTCCATCCCGTTCCACGTTTTGTTCTGGAGTAGAAATCGATTGTTCTTCTGGAATTCCATCTGGCTTGATTGGTCCGACTTCTGAAGTACCAGTCCAAATTGAAGGAGTGTATGCAAAAGCTTTACTTGATAGTGTCTCTCAAGTCACCATTCTTTATCGAAGCTTTTATGATTTGTCCTTAAAACATTTACCACTGTTGCCAGTGGAAAATCTTGAAATATGGGGTTTGAGTTCACACAAATACCCATACAACGGTTATCTTCCCATTAAGCTTGAATTCACTGAAAATGTGGTAGGACTACCACAAGTTGTTGATACTCTTGCACTTGTTTGCCCAGATTCTCAGCCAGAGAAGAGAATTGCCATTCTGGTGGGGACCAACACCAATATAGTGAGACGATTGTTTGAGGCTTGTAAACAGAAGCTGGGTGTTCACTTCTTGCATACGTTGTCCATACATCCTGTAGTTCGAGAAGTCTATGAGAATATTCAGAAGTCCGATGGCTCACCTGATGATTGTGAGAGGCATGGCACTGTGTGGTTTACACAACATAAACCGCTTGTTGTAGGGCCTGGAGAGTCATGTCAAATTCAGGGTAAACCACATTTTTTTTCTAAATCTACAGATGTGCATGTCCTGATAGACCAGCCGGATGGCACTAGTGTCTCAAATGATTTGCTAGTTAGACCTGAAGTGCCTTCTGTGTCTGTGGTATCTAATCACATCATGACTGTTACCTTGAGGAACAAGTCCACTAAAGATGTGCATCTGAAACGTGGCACACCAATTGCTTATATTTATCCTGTTGATATTGTACCTCAGCCTGCATTAGCCGAAAGTCAGTTGTCCAATACGCTAACTCTTGCCTCATTTGACTTTGGGAATTCGCCTATACCTGAGGACGCAAAGCAGCAGTTGTGTGAAAAATTGATGGAAAGGCGTGATGTATTTTCTTGTCACGAATGGGATGTTGGTCGTTCAAAGAGTACTAAGCATGAAATACGGCTTACTGATTCAACTCCTTTTCGTGAGCGTTCTCGCTGTTTGCCTCCTGCTGATTTGCAAGATGTGCGAAACCATCTGATGGAATTGCAGAAATGTGGTATCATCTCTGAATACAGAAGCCCTTATGCTTCTCCTATCGTGGTAGTACGTAAGAAATCAGGCAAAGTGCGAATGTGTGTTGACTACAGGACATTGAACAGACGAACTATACCTGATCAATACACAGTCCCTAGGGTTGAAGATGCACTCCATAGTTTGGCCGGGAGCAAATGGTTCAGTGTACTTGATTTGCGAAGTGGGTATTATCAGATTCCCATGGAGGAAGCTGATAAAGAAAAGACTGCGTTTATTTGCCCACTAGGATTTTATCAGTTTGAGTGCATGCCTCAGGGGATTAGTGGGGCCCCTGCAACCTTTCAGAGAGTTATGGAGAAGACCGTGGGCGACATGAATTTTCTGGAAGTGTTGGTTTATCTGGACGACTTGATTGTTTTTGGCAGAACCCTTGAAGAGCACAATCAACGTTTGCTCAAAGTTCTGGATCGGCTTACAGAGGAGGGTTTAAAGTTGTCTCTGGACAAATGCCAGTTTTGCAGGACGTCTGTGACTTATGTTGGGCACATAGTGTCACAAGATGGAATTGCCACTGATCCGTCTAAAGTGGAAGCAGTTGTGAATTGGCCCAGACCGCAGACAGTTACCCAGTTGAGGTCCTTTCTGGGTTTTTGTGGCTACTATCGACGGTTTGTGAAAGGGTACTCTAGTTTGTGCAGACCCCTCAACCAGTTGCTTAAGGGTTATCCGCAAAAACGCCAGGGAAAGGAGAACCTCAAGAAGCCTGCTACTGATGGGTTCTTCAGGCCCTCAGATCCATTTGGGTCTCGATGGGATGACAGTTGTGAGATGGCTTTTCAGTATCTGAAACTCTGTTTGACACAAGCACCGGTGTTAGCATTTGCCGACCCTGAACTACCTTATGTGTTACACGTTGATGCCAGTATGGATGGACTGGGTGGCGTGCTCTATCAACAACATCCAGAAGGATTGCGCCCAGTGGCATTCATTAGTAGAAGTCTTTCTACCTCTGAAAGGAATTACCCAGCACATAAGCTGGAATTCTTGGCTTTGAAGTGGGCGGTAGTTGACAAGCTGCACGACTATCTTTATGGAGTAACTTTCGAAGTCAGAACGGACAACAATCCCCTGACTTACATTTTTACTTCGGCTAAGTTAGACGCTACAGGTCACAGATGGCTAGCAGCTCTGTCAACTTACCAGTTCAGCTTGAAGTACAGACGGGGATTGATAAACATCGATGCAGACTTTCTGTCGAGACGGCCTCATGTCAGTCCTGGAGCTGAAGAAACGTGGGAGGTAGTTCCAGCTTCCGGAGTACGTACTCTCTGCCAATCTGTGGAAGCAAAGGATCAAGTGCAAGGTGCCATTGAGTCAGCTGTAGTACATCAGCAAAGTGCTTACTTACCTGAGTTGTGTTGTCCTGAGCGTGAAGTGTTTCGAGCTGCTGGAAAAGTTGTTTCCTTTACTCAGGATGAGCTGAGGAATTCGAACGTCAGTGAGTTGAGGGAGGCTCAGGGGAATGACCCTTGCCTGAGTAAAGTAAGGCTAGCAGTTTGTCAGAAGCAGTTATCTGGAAGTGTTCAATTAGACCATGTTGACCTCAAGGCCTTGAAAAAAAAATGGAAAAGTCTGGAAGTGGATCAAGGTTTGCTATACCGGGTGGTCGAGAGGAAAAATAATCAAATATACAGGCAGATTTTGCTTCCCACTGCTCTCCGAAGTTCTGTTTTGGAGTCTTTGCATGACAAAAATGGACATTTAGGTTTTGAGAAAACGTATACGCTCGTGAGAGACCGGTTTTTTTGGCCTAGGATGAAAGAAGAAGTGGAAGCATATTGTAAAAATTGTGATCGCTGTATCTTGAGGAAGACTTTGCCTTTGAGAAGTGCGCCTCTGTCACATATGCACACTTCTGGTCCTCTGGATTTAGTCTGTATTGATTTTCTAACAATTGAGCCAGACACCCGAAATGTTAGTAATGTGTTGGTCATTACTGATCATTTTACTCGGTATGCCCAGGCTTTTCCTTGCAAAGACCAGAAAGCTTTGACGGTTGCGAGAACCTTGTGGGAGAAGTATTTTGTTCACTATGGCCTGCCAAATAGAATACACTCTGATCAGGGGCGGGATTTTGAGAGCCATTTGATCAAGGAGATGTTGGTTATGTTGGGAGTAAAGAAATCCCGCACTTCTCCATACCATCCACAAGGGGATCCACAACCAGAGAGGTTTAACAGGACACTTCTCAATATGCTTGGCACATTGAATGCACAACAAAAATCAAGGTGGAGTCAGCATATTGCCCAGTTAGTTCATTCGTACAATTCTACTCGAAATGATGCGACCGGGTATACTCCATACTTCCTCATGTTTGGAAGAGAGCCTAAGTTACCGGTGGATGTGTGTCTCGGGGTTCGGTCTGATGAAGATTCGCCAGTTTCCTACGGGAAATATGTAGAGAGAATGAGGCAACAATTAAAGGAAGCATATGAGTTGGCAACGACTGCATCTGCACGTGCAAATCAATGAGTTCTGAAAGTGGAAGCCCGAGCCCTTTACCCATTCGTAAGACCAGAAAGAGACAAAGTGAGAAGCCCATGTCTGAGCCTGTTAACTTTGTGGCGAGAGATTTTTCATCATCTGATTCAGAGTCAGAATATGATTATGAGCCCCTTATGTGCTTTGATTCTAACTCTCTGGAGATTGAACATCAGGGTCAGGACCAGCAAGATAAGGATGCTGTTGTGCCTGATGTCTGTGATTTCCCCTGAGTGGAGGAGGTGGGTCAACTGTGGGGAGATCAAGTTGAGACTTTAGATGATGGAAAGGTTGGCACAGAAATAGTAGGTGGGGAAGGTACAAGTGAACAGCAGTTTGAACATCATAATAACCTACCCGAGTTCATTGATCCGGTGACTTCAGTGGTAGAACCGTCTAATGTGCTTAAATTTTCTCAAGTGAGGAGATCTGAGAGGCAAAGAAAAACCCCTGAGAGGTTTACTTATCCTGAGTTGGGAAGACCTGTTAAAGAGAAAATTATAAAATTATAGTTTCTGTCGAAATACCAGAGAAAATCCAGCCAACTCACCATCAATTGCTGGAGCCCAGGTCTTGTTGTTTTCTTTTTTTAATGCGTTTTCAACAGTAGTGTTACATTATGTTAATCTTGAATAGCTATAGTAGTATAACATTCATCATATCTCAGAAGAGTTTTTAGTTTTATCAGCCGTGGGTGGAGCTAAAGAGTCACAAGCACATGGTAAAAAAGCCAACTAAAACAAAAGTTCTCCCAGTAAACATGAAACTGTAAAACTGAACTAAGATATTTTGGAAGTGTTCATGCATGATAAATAGATTAAACAAATTAATTCCTTAAATGTTAAAAATATGCAATGGAGAAGTTTTAGTTTTCATTGAAGCTCACGATTATTGTTAGTGTGCGCAATTTGAACCTTGAACGCATGCGCACCTTGAGACTTCAGCTACCGGAGTTTCCAAAAGTTGATACTGGTGAAAATAAAAGTTACGTGATGTAGTCCCACACTCTGAATTTGTGCTCTACATTTAACTCATCCAATTACACACAAAGCAGTGAGTAGTGAAAAAGCACACACCCCGTGAACATACACCCGTAGGAGGGGGCAGCCTTTTTTCCTGCGTGTCTGCAGGAATGCCACCAATTTTAAATGGAAAAAAGCCATTATCAATGTTTAGTTGCCAGAATTATCAACTGTCAGTATGGCTTATACTCTGACAATGATCTGTTATGCCTCTAAAATTTAATTGACAGAACCTCCTCTGCATTTCAAAAAGCCCCTCCTACCAGAAGCGCCACCCACAGCGAATGAAAAAGAGGGAAAGCCCACCACAAACCCAAAATAAGCAGCCAGGTACCATTAAAATGATGATCACAGACTTAGCAAGTGGCAATGGAGAGCTGGTGACAGCCCGGATGGATATCAACCAATAACACTTAAGGGACTGAAGGAGTGGATGCCGAGTTGCCATATCCTTCATACTGATATTAATTATATTATTACATGATTTCTTGTTTGACTATTAATCAAGTTATGGCAAGAGTGAAATGTGTAACCTTATGTGTGCTTATGAGATATTATAGAATCCTGTTCTACCCTGTATTTCTTTTCCTCAAGATTAATGTCCACATATTATGTGTGTGTATCCAACCGTAATGATAAGACACTCACCAGTGCTAGAAAGCCTTGAATTTTAGATAAGTTCTCTGTGTATGTGTGTTAGTATCTGTCTGTACAGGGAGAAGCTCAGACAGTCCCAGGACAAACGATCAACTGCCAGTGTCCAGCGTATCAGATATACGTCTTTGGAGAGTTTATCTAGGTTTTGGAACCAATCAGAATTTTGTTGACTTATGTATTGACGCAATTAGTATCCTCTGTCAGGGTATAACTGTGGTTGATTTTGAGTTGTATGGGGGCGGCCTACGAACTCCGTCGAGAGTATTGAAGCTGACTTCTGTTGATGAAATTGCAAACTATTTTCTTCAAGTAAAATTATTATTATTATTAATTGAACTCATCTCTGACTCCTGGTCTTCATTGCGACATATCTGGTCCTTGGGTTTTAACTGTAAATTCCCCTACAGTTAAATGGTGGAGGATGCGGGCAATCGTTCTTTGGTGACATCCCTGATCAATCATCAAACCAAGGTAGGAAAGATTTTATATTTAATATTATTGGTTAGGGACTGTCTGTAAGTGGAAGGGGTCGAGAGAAGGAGGAACGATAGAATCACTCAGACGTGAGGGGGTAGACACCAACTCCGGGGTGGAGTAGGTAAATTGGTGTCACGGTACACCTGTAAATGAAGTAACCTTGTGAGTAAAAGGGGTAAAAGTGCACATCGGTAGGTCTTAGGATAAGATATATTTAAAGATGTGTACAGTTACAGGGGGTACAAGTGCACACCTATAGGTCTTAGAGAGAGACGTGAATTTTTTCTAGGTGTACACAGTCCAGGGGGGGACAAAAACGCATTCTTAACAGGCATGTATACCCGTAAAGGGCAGTGCTAGGTCAAGCACCGAGGGACAAGGGACACGTAGGGCCGTAAATAGGCAGTGCTGGGTCAAGCACAGAGAGCCAAAAAGCACGAGAGGCCGTAAAGGGCAGTGCATTTATGGCCGGGTAAGCCAAAGTAGGGGTATGGGAAATCCCAAGAAGAATGTAAGACGCTAGACGGGGGTTCTAGTCGTAACTCGCTCTTCCAACTCTCGATCACCCACCATTAGAGACGGGGGCGCCCCCAGCTTAGAAATAGGCCAGGTCAGTGGTTAGGGAACAGAGTATCCAAAATAAGTGTTTAAAAATAAATAAATAGTGATAATTCATATGTGCACCTATAAAAATATAGGGATATATGCAAAGGGAAAGTACTGATTGATCTGGGATGCATCAGGAACAACCCCGGAAGATCTTAAATTTAGGTTTCATGACCCTGATTGGATTGGACCAGTATATGGAAATTCTGGAATATACTTTGCAGTTTCATCACGCAGAAGTAAAGTGCTGTTGGTAAGATCGCTGCCTCAAGTGATATGATAGAAATATGACCGACAAATTAGGTAACTTGCTCAGCCCTGATAGAAATAATGAAACAGAAGAGAGCAAATGCTGTAAACAGTTTGGCTCTGAGGCTCTGACTTTAAAAATATTCTCTGAATTCATTGAAAGAATGGTCAGTCCGAGCTTTGATTCTGATTGTAATGTTAAAACAAAAACTTGATTGGCTTTAAACTTAGAAAGAACCAGAGAGATAAAAAAAAAAATTTTATATGTGTGATTTGTTAAAAATTATCCCAGAAGTAATTGAGTGATGATTTAATCTGATTCTTTGTGCATAGGTTTAAATGACAAAGAATGATACCATAAGATCTGTTCTATTTCCTTAATTGTTGAAAGAAAAACTGTATAGGCACACAAATTGGCAGTAGCATTTTGGAAAAACTTAGAAGCTTATGTTTTGCTTTAAAAGATAAGATTGCTTTGACTGCAATGAAGCAGTTGTTTTCATCTCATGCTGGCCCCCACCATGACTCTGGCTTAAGCAGTAAAAATACCAGAGACATGTTCTGAGTGGAAAATTTGTAATTCCTATATTTACTAATGTTTGGCCAAAAGAGTAATTTTATTGTTGGATTGCAAAATTGTAGCCACGCAGAATCATAAAAAAAAAAGAAGAGAAAAGAAAACTATTGTTTGCTTATGAGATGAAAAAGTTGTAAACAAGTAACATAAACAGGGGTTTCAAAGTAACTTTGAAGACAGCATGCTAGCAAGACCCGAAGTAATATACCTGGGTCAGATAACCTCTGACAGATTTAAAACCAATGTTGAAATTCCGAAGCCATGGCCAGAATTAAGTGAATGAATAAATACAAGTTGATGTAAAAGTAATGACAATGACTGCAAAGAACTTTGAGAAACATTTGAGTCGCGAAAATAAAGTAAAAATACAAATATAAAGATGTTTATTTTTAAAATGCATATAATTTCTGACAAGTTTTAAACTGGGCTAGAGTGAAATGATAGTACGATGAAATTATGTTAAAAATGAATGAAAATGCATTGTTACGAGGCCTGAATCCCTCAGAGTTCTTTCTCTCATTCAAAGTAAGCTAAAATGCCGTTATCTGAGCCTGTGTTTAAGTGATAAGCTATTTATAGTACAGCACAGTGTTTCAGTCAAATCATGGGCACTGAGATGCTAAAGGACGTGATAAAAAGAGTTCAGATTTAATGCATTAAGAGGGCAATTGGTAGTTAAATGTTCAACTGCCCAATGCATTTAATAAATAAGAGATTATAAAAATAATGAATAACAATTTAGGAGCAATTGTTGAAGAGACATGAGGTCTTTAAAATCATAATACAGACCCTGAGCTATAGAGGTAATAATTTTAAATAGTTAAACAGTTGTATTGCTATTTGTTCTATGACCAGTAACTTATCTGTCTTATTTTTAGTCTCCACCATCATACAGGGCCTGATGGCTGCAGCTACAGAAGCAACAGAAAATTACAATGAGTGGACGTGTGTGAAAAATAAATTCACTGAGTCATCTCAGCATGATAGTTTGGAGGTATCCAATTGATTTTAGCGATTAAATATTAGTTTGATTAACCTTTTTCAATGTTTTAACACTAGTAGGTGCTGTCAATGGCTCTCATGGTTCTTGAGTGCACCTTTCCTTAGCTGTTGGAAATACTGGATTCTGGAAGAAGACTGTCGAGGATGTTGCAACGAGAAATAGTGGTTACCAGTGTGCATGAGGTGATTTCTCAATGACGGGTAAGATCCTCTTCTGGCCAATAGGGGACAACCTAAGGCAGGGGGTCACCGCCACTGGGCACCTGCCCAGAAGGGAGATGTTATATGTGAGATGGTAGTGCAGTTGAGCGGATGCTTGATAGGCCTAGAGCATCATTAAGAGGGGAACTGTAGGAAGTACAGTAATCTGCCTCAAAAATGTGAGCTCCTCCAGAGCTCCTCACCAGCAACCGCATTCCTTGATTGCTTGTTGTGACAAGCGTCCACAACTTGATGCAACTATGCCAGGGGATCAGACCCTGAGGAAAAGAGGCTTATTTATAAAGAGTTAATGGGAATGGGCTGTCAAGAACCATCTGAGACCATGTGATGACAGCCATTATTTTGAGACAAAATTTCTTATGTGGCTAAAATGATATTGAACTAATATGTCTATATCATAGTCTTTACTCATGCAGGTCATAAGGCATGGCATAAGATGATTACAAGATATGGTGGTGGCTAAAAATGAGGACTGCTTTTGCTGAATCAAGAGATGGTTTAGATAACAAAGGTTAAGGGAATTAAGCATGTAAGGTAAAAATAATTTTAAAGAAATGTTCCTAGCATTATGTATTTTAAACAGTCTAAACTGAGATTTGAGATATAGAAACTTTGACATTTTTAACCTATTTGAATGATTAAGGGTTATATGTTGTAATGAATTTGATATTATAGTCTAAGTTTAAGTTTGGTGAAAACTGTCAAATAAATAAATAACTAATATTTTGCACAGTAAGAGAGAGAGAGTGTGTTTGAGTTGAGGCAGGGATGGTGCTCTGCTTCTCTTATCGGCCTGCTAAGTAAGAGTAACCAAAACAGAGCAATGATTTTAAGACCAAAACAACCCAGCTGTTTTTTCTCTAAATAAAAAGCATTAATAAACAGGCAAACTTTGATACTAGATAAGAGACTAGGAACAAACTAGGTAAAATGTACAGATTTTTTTTTTTTTTTAAGTTTAAATCCTTCCGATTTAACACCAAAAGCAAACCTTGAATATGAGATATTAAATATTTATGTTAAGTATGTGCACGCATAAGGATGACTACTGTATATTTTGGAGGACAATTCTGTTTCTGCTTTGTGTATATTGAGTCACTAACCTCTGGAATGAGTGTTTTATCATTACAGATGTGTTAAGTGAAATCACTTTACAGAAGTCGATAATTCTGAGTGAAACTAGTGAAAAGACAATGCCGAACATGGGACGAGCTTTAAGTGGATTGGTTATCCAGCTCTGTCTGCTACTGGTAATAATGACTTGTTTTGTCTTTTATAATGCTGATTTAAATAACTCTCTGGATTAATATGTTTAAGAGTGTTTATATGATTGGATTTGTGAAAGTTAACACTTTTTTGTTGTTTAAATGTTAAAGGTAAATATTTTAGACTTGACGTCAGAAAAACTGTGACAGATTGGCTAAATCACTAACCAAATTATCCAGAGATTATTATTATTATTATTATTATTCAATTATTATTATTAATTGAACTCATCTCTGACTCCTGGTCTTCATTGTGACATATCTGGTCCTTGGGTTTTAACTGTAAATTCCCCTACAGGACCAAGAATCTCAAGTCAGTCATAATGTCTTTTGGCTTCCGATCCATTCACCTGCGCTAGTGTAACTCCATTCCTCCCTCTCGCTCTCAGAGTTCCTTCTGTTCTTCCACTATGACTGCAGGGGAGACGACAGCTCTACTGGGGACTCTTTTGGCAAAGAAGAGAGGCTGGGGAGCGTAATTAGACCAGCATTAATGAATGAAGGGAACAAGGCACACACCCTCCCAATCGGTGGCCTTGTTCCTACAGCGTACGATCAAGATTATGGACACTGAAACTCAGAAACCTCCCTAACCCAAACACTGATTGGCTATAAGTTCACCTTAGTCAGCAAGCAGATGTGGATAAGTCCTCTCAGCTTGATCCCAATCCAGAATGTGCCAATGTAAAATGTGTGTGATATGGACTGCTCTCAGGTCCAGGATCAGAGAGTGGGGTGGCAGACACCCGGGCACAGCAAAAGAGAGATTACGTTCTCAGCAGGGTGAAGCTGAGACGATATCAAATGCCATCTGATGAAAAGATTCCTACTGTGCAGTACTGTCCCAGTTCAGTACCAGAGGGAGCTGGACCAAATCAAGCAGCTGGGTGCCAAATGCATCATTCAGCACAAACCAATCACCTGATTTACCTTAATTTCGAAATGAAAAATAGAAATACTGCAGGACTACAGTCTATAACCTAAGTGTCTTATGAGGTGTTTAATACTGACAGTGATTTGCAGCAACAAGGTGACTGGAAATGATTAATTTGCAATGGGAGCTGGATAAATTTCTAGTAAATGAGTAGTGACACAGTACAACCACAACAAATTTGTGTTCTCTCATCTTTAACACTTTACTGACTCTTCTTACTGATGCTTTCAAGTCTATAAAATAATTTTTGCTAATTTGACAAAATCACCTTTATGTTAGCCAGCTAGACAACATTATATTGGCGACGAATCGGCAGAACTTGCAATAATCTACAATATATGATAAGAGAGTGACAAGTGAGTGACAAGTGAGTGTTTTTTTTCCTCAAGAACAAATAGCTGTAGATAGATCCCTTTCTTACTTTTTCTCACATCCTCACATTTTAATCTCTCTGAAACACTGCTCATCAATACATGATAAAGAAATCACAATCTAAAGACAACTGTACATAAACAGAAGCCATATGGTTAAAACCTTGAGTCAAAAGAGGCAGAGTTACTAAGAGAGAAAGAGTTTGTGTTATACAAGACCTCTTCAATCCTTGCACCTGATTTCTGAGGAGAGGAACACAAATCAACATGATTGAATTTGAGCAGACTAAAGCTGACCTCGCACTCACTACACAAGAAACCCCAAGTCTGTAACTTCTGCCTGCCCTGTCACACAAAATGCCACTGTAAGGGTGCTTCTCAATATCCCTCTTCATTTCCGCGCTTCTCCGTCCTCCATCCTAAGACCCAGAAACCGATCGAGCTCAGCCATCTTGTAGGACATCTCAATTTTCTAATTGCACTGCTAAGAGGCGAGTATTGAGGAGTTGAGGAGGCTTTCTGAGAAGTCATGAGCAAGGAAGTGTTTTATCGACTAAACGGGACACACGTGTAAATTCTCCTCCCCTTCACATCTGTGCTATGCCAGAAAATACAAACACACATACAGTACAGACCAAAAGTTTGGACACACCTTCTCATTCAAAGAGTTTTCTTTATTTTCATGACTATGAAAATTGTAGATTCACACTGAAGGCATCAAAACTATGAATTAACACATGTGGAATTATATATGGAATTATATACATAACAAAAAAGTGTGAAACAACTGAAAATATGTCATATTCTAGGTTCTTCAAAGTAGCCAACTTTTGCTTTGATTACTGCTTTGCACACTCTTGGCATTCTCTTGATGTCACAGTAAATGGTCTTCCAACAGTCTTGAAGGAGTTCCCCGAGAGATGCTTAGCACTTGTTGGCCCTTTTGCCTTCTGTCTGCGGTCCAGCTCATCCCTAAACCATCTCGATTGGGTTCAGGTCCGGTGACTGTGGAGGCCAGGTCATCTGGCGCCGCACCCCATCACTCTCCTTCTTGGTCAAATAGCCCTTGATGCCTTCAGTGTGACTCTACAATTTTCATATTCATGAAAATAAAGAAAACTCTTTGAATGAGAAGGTGTGTCCAAACTTTTGGTCTGTACTGTAAATGTGAGTATTAAGCATGAAGTTGCTTGATTGTAAATGTGGTTTATGTTTTGACAGTGCCTTTAATTTCTATGTATAATGTGTACCTTTCAGCACAATTTTAATTACATTTATTTGCATCGCTTGATTTTAATGGCTTATTGCTTTTAATTTTTAAATGAATGCCTCTTATATTGGTTTATAGTAAATAGAGAATGATTTCAAGAAAATGCAAGAAAATTAAACAAACTGTAATACTATAGAAAAAAAGCAGTTAATACATATATACATATAAATTTTTCTCTCAACTGTTTACTTTCATTTTAGACATAACCAACTTGAGTGTACATGTAAACCGTGTTTTGACATTATTAGCGCAAAAGATAACTTAATCAGGCACTGTTTGACAGGCTTTAGCGCGTGCCCTTCGGGTTTTTGCAGCGCTCAGAAAAAGCACAGGTCAGACCAGCGCACCAATGAAACATTTAAAAGCACATGCAAATAGTGAGAGAGTAACTCTACCACTGAGTTAACACTGCTGTGAATGCATGTGGTGTTGTACACCACAGAACTACGTAAAGCTGATAGAATGTGTGCTGTAGCACGATACTACGATATTTCTTTATATCAAAAACAGATTGTGGACACATTTTTATTGTCAAAAATCGTCATATCGCACCACTGTTGGGAACGTTACTTTAAAAATGTAATTAGTTATAGTTACTCACTACTTGTTCCAAAATGTAACTGAGTTAGTAACTGAATTACTCTATAATAAAAGTAACTCGTCACCAGGGAAAGTAACTATTTGCGTTACTGTAAAAAAAAAAAAAAGTTGCTATGTCAAAGAATTTTTTTTTTTAGCAGTTTTCCTAAGTCAGTTGAAATAAGTAGAACAGACAGGTGTTCGTACATAACTTTCGAGATTTATTGCATGTCAACAGACAGCAAGAATTTTATCCTGCACTCTTTGTAAGAAAAGTGTTTTTGGCCACTAGCTTTGTAGATGCGTGTGTCACACATTACATGTACACATTACATGCACGTTCTTGCCTTTGACTACAATGAATTTGAAGTAGTGCTTATATCTCCACCTTGAAAATGCCAACTTTTCATCGGATTGCTCCTGACTCGCCATTTCTGCTGCTGCTGCTGCGAATCTCTGTGTAAGCTGTTGCGTGTGTGACTGTGTGTGTTTGGCGCCGCTGGCGCATGTGTGTAAAAACACTGGCTCTGATTGGCTACCATGAAACACATGACTCTGCCTTAGCCAATCATAATCGCTTATCTCGTTATTAACCCACCTGCTCACTCGCTGTGTGAGCCAGGGGTGCGTTCGGATTCCATATTAAATCAATGCATAGTAACGCACCGCATTTAACGTTCAGTGACGTTAACGGCGTTGTAACGAAGGAAAAAAGTAATTAGTTAGATTACCCCGTTACTGAAAAAATAACGTCGTTACCTAACGCCGTTCTTTTAAACGCCGTTATTCCAAACACTGTATCGCACACATTCCTACTTTGAAGTGACGCTAAAGGGAATGAGGATATGTCATTTAGCTTGATTCAATTCCTCCATCCTCACGGAAACAAAGAGAGAAAAGGAAACGAGGATGCACAAATAAGAATTGAGAAGCGCCCTAATTCTCAGTGCCATCCCTTGACTGGAAGAAAGACCATGCATGACATGATTTAAACAAACGTTCCTGGAAATGTTCCTGGATCAACACCCTCTGCTGTTCCTGGAATAACACTCCAGGAATCACAGCCATATCTCTGAACCCAAACACTCAAAATCATCAGCCCGGGAAGGAACAACAAAGGATTCTGATGCAGGAATACATCTTTAATCCATAAAAACCAAGACTAAATTTCTCATTATGTACAGTCTGGGGTGAGTAAGACTTAAAGGCTGCATTTATTTGATCAGAAATACAGTAAAACAGTAATATTATGAAATATTTTCATAATATAAAATAAAAATTTTTTTTTAAATGTAATTTATCTCTGTGATGATAAAGCTGAATTTTCAGCATTATTACTCCAGTCTTCAGTGTCACATGATCCTTCAGAATTCATTCTAATGTGCTGACTTTACAACATCATTAATCTGACTATCAACAACGAAAGTTGACAAGACACTGGACCTTAGGATGAATTTGGGAATTCAGTTCAATCAAATATCTGTTTATTTATATGAAGTATGTATTAAATCATGTATTGATTTGGTGTGTATGCGGCTCTTTGCAGGACTAACCTATCCAGCCAGGCCAGAAGGCTCTTAGCAGCAGCAATAAGGTCCACCACAGATGTGAGGAAATCGTTGGGCAGCTTACGAGTCGTCCGGCCATCGTAATGACCGCTGCGTCTGCGGCACGTGATGAAGTTCTGCAGGTTTTTGGCAGAGGCATTGAGCTTGTGAGAGAGAGTTTTCAGGTTTTCAGTCTCCAGCCCGTAGTTCTGTCAAACAAAGATAAAGACAATGAAGTGTTTTAGTTAGAAAAAAAAAAAACCTGGTTGGCAAACACTTGACTCAGTAAGGAATGACTCAGTCAGAATTGCTTTTCGTTTCCCGCTGTTCTGACTTAATTTTAGATTTACAGATCTCCTTTCTCTGTTTTCGTTTTCAGTTTTACTGTGCTTTATTGGCATAACAGAAGTTGTACATTTGTAATTGTGCAAACTGTGCAAGTGAAACAAGAAAAGGAAAGTTTATTCATGAAAAAGTTTATAAATTCAGTTACTTGATAATATTTTCTTCAGCCAAGCCTTAAATTGAAATTAATTTAATATTAATTTAACAGTACATTTTAAATTGTAATAATTATTTTAAATAAAATATAAAATAAATGTAATTTATATTACAGTTTTTTTCGATTGCTAAACGACAGTGGGCACAACTGAAGTCACATGTGCAAAACTCTAACTACAGTATGCACAGCAGCAGTACATGTGGACCAAACTCTAGTTCGTTTTTCATTGCTTGAACACGGTTTTCAAAACTCTACACACTTATCCCACAACTTTAACCACAACCTGCACAACACTGTGGATTTACAGCACTTTGTTCAAATGCTAACACACTGCTGTCAAAACTGTGAACCACACATTCAAAATAGGAATAGATTTTAGCCTTGTGCCTTTCAAACACTGCTGATTGCAATTTCAGGATTAGCCCTGAAAATTATATGTTCGAATTACAGTATGTACTTTTAGTTTCTACCTTTTTTCCTCATTACTGTAATTTCGTAAATTACTAAAGACTATTGAAGCAAACTGCTAATTTTCATTTACCTTAAAGAATTGTAATGTTCTAAAAATGTAAATAAATCATGTGAAAGAATGTCACTCTTTTCTTTGAAGAAAATATGACTTTGTATGAAGTCACTGAAATTGTTCAAACTGTAAAGAGGAAAAGTGAGTATTTTCTGTATTGGTGTTTAATTCTAGTGTTTTTCCTCTCAGTGTGTTCTGAGTGACAGTGTGTGTTATCTCAGTGAGGGTTGTGTCTATAGTGTTTGGCTGCACTGAGTCTGTTTTGAGCCATGTGTTAAGAGTTGTGTTGCTTGGAATGAGTTTTGCAGGTGATGTGAACTGTTTAGCTCAGGTGACTGTTGCTAGTGCAGACTGTAGTTAGAGTTTTGCACATGTAGCTCCAGTTGTGCTCACTGTCGTTTAGCAATCGAAAAAACTGTAATGTAATACATTTTAAATGTTAATACATATTAAAATAAAATAAAATAAAACTATAAACAATAAATTCAGTTAGGTTAGACTAAAGATAAAATATAACTGTAATGGATTACAGTGAGCATAAATTTAGTAACACAGACACAGGCACAAAGCACATCTCTCGCTGGCAGAGAATCTCTCTCTCTATCTCTATCTCACAGCCTCAAAGAGCATTCAGAGATCCCAAATGAATATTCATCACCTAGCATAGAGAGAGAGAGAGAGAGAGAGAGAGAGAGAGTGCTTCATATGCAGAGGTGCGTTGAGTGGGTGGACACAGAACATAAAGTTCAGGCTATGAATAATGTACTGAGAGTCTCGCTGCCAGCTGATAGGAGCTTACACATGCCACGCTCCACGCTGAGATAACACAATCAGCTCAGACAAATCAGCATTTCTAAATCTGACAAAAACACATCAGAACAAAAGAGCACACTTTAGTTTTAACATACGCATTGGCGTTTACTTATAGGTGTCTTTGGAGTATCTTAAAAACAAAATTGCTGATGTCTGTGTTTGTGTTAGAGAGGTCAAAGCAGGTGCCTTTGGAAAAGAACCAAATTACCTTGTTCCTGCATAAAGAGTACTAATCAAGGGGCAGAGACTGATCAAACACAGCATTATGCATATCATGAACTGCACGGTGACAAAGGCAGAGGATCCAAATGCAGTAGTTTATTGAAGGGGTAATCCACAAACATAATCCAAAGGCAAAATAGGCAAATCATAAATAATGACAGAGTAAAGGTCTACAGAACCAGGAACCAAGATATACTGTAAGTCTTAGAATTGCAGTACTGACACATACAATACTTAACAAGAATGACAGAGAGAACCAGGCTCATATATATATATATATATATATATATATATACACACAGTAGGGTGAGCTAACCATGCTAATGAGACACAGGTGAAAACAATATGTGCTGATGAGACTGGGCAGTGGATTATGGGAAATTTAGTCCTTGATAGAATGGCAGAAGTCTGTACAATACAAAACAACAGAGTAATCCAGAAAACAGGCAGAATAACAAGATCAGGAACCAGGATAAAAGGCTTAGAATTGCAGTAATGAAACATACAAAACTTAGCAAATAATGACAGTGAGAACTGTCAAAACAAACAATAAGTGCTTATGAGTCTGGGCAGAGGATTATGGGGAATGAAGTCCTTAGAGTGGCAGATGTCTGGGATGGAGTGCCCTCTAGTGAACAAACAGGGCACTTCAGCCAGTGATCGTGACAATGCACATACATTCAAGAGCACAGACACACATTTGTTTATCAATCCATTGACATTTAACCCCCACAGAAATCTTTTTTCATTATTAGAAGGTGATTCATGTAATTATTAGAACGGCATATATTGTTACTGTTACAGTTTTTTTCGATTGCTAAACAACAGTGGGCACAACTGGAGTCACATGTGCACATGTGCAGATTTCAGCCTTGTGCCTTTCAAACACTGCTGATTGCAATTTCAGGATTAGCCCTGAAAATTATTTGTTCGAATTACAGTATGTACTTTTAGTTTCTACCTTTTTTCCTCATTACTGTAATTCCGTAAATTACTAAAGACTATTGAAGCAAACTGCTAATTTTCATTTACCTTAAAGAATTATGTTCTAAAAATGTAAATAAATCATGTGAAAGAATGTCACTCTTTTCTTTGAAGAAAATATTACTTTGTATGAAGTCACTG
The DNA here is from genome assembly GCF_963082965.1 of Carassius carassius. Classification (NCBI taxonomy): domain Eukaryota; kingdom Metazoa; phylum Chordata; class Actinopteri; order Cypriniformes; family Cyprinidae; genus Carassius; species Carassius carassius. Next base: position 19,604,296 of record NC_081796.1, read on the forward strand.
AAACTGTTCAAACTGTAAAGATGAAAAGTGAGTATTTTCTGTATTGGTGTTTGATTCTAGTGTTTTTCCTCTCAGTGTGTTCTGAGTGACAGTGTGTGTTATCTCAGTGAGGGTTGTGTGTCGTGTTTGGCTGCACTGAGCCTGTTTTGAGTCATGTGTTAAGAGTTGTGTTGCTTGGAATGAGTTTTGCAGGTGATGTGAACTATTTAGCTCAGGTGACTGTTGCTAGTGCAGACTGTAGTTAGAGTTTTGCACATGTAGCTCCAGTTGTGCTCACTGTCGTTTAGCAATCGAAAAAAACTGTAATAAAACAATTAAAAGATAGACTATATATTCACTCACAATATTTATACATGAATTACATATCACATACCAATATTATATCCATAAAAATAAAAATTATGTGTGATTGTATTTCTATTCATAATGTTATATTATTGAATTGTAATTATAAAAAGTATACATACTGGGATATATATAATATCAAAATCTTTTTCTAATCCCATGTTAATTAAAAACAGCATACATCATTACTATTAATAAAATACAAAATATATATATAATCTTTTATAATCTATTATAAAATTCCACTGATAAATAATATTGTTATATAATTTTATATATACACATTTTATTTCTAATAGAAATAAAAATAACATTGAAATATCCAATAATTAATATTTATCAATAAAAAATTATGTGTGCATTATTTTTTTATATAAATATATAAAATTAAAGTCACCATTTATGACTATTATTGTTATTTTTATCCTTTTTATAAAGAGTTGCTCACAAAATATGTTAATTGATTACCAAAATGTTTAAATCTAAAAATGGAGAATCTGTGAGGGCTTTGTAGGGGCTGAAGATAGAAAATATCACTAAATCACCATAAAACATCAGAAGTCAATGCAATCATGATAGAAAAAAAATTGTGTGTGTGTGTGTGTGTGTGTGTGTGTGTGTGAAATGTGCATCAATTTCAGTATCTCCTCTCACATCAGTAGGAGATCGATGAGAGTAATATGCTCCATCTTGTCTGAAGAACAAATCCATCACACACAAAGTACAAGTACAGGTAATAAACACATACCTGGAACACTAAAATGGACACACACACACAGACTCACAAAATATACTTTAATCAGCTTTTGAGTGGAGGAAGCCTGGGGGGGGCAGACGATGTGGGGGAGAGATGCTAAATTTCTGATCATGTTGATCAGAAATCGACAACACTAATTTGACTAACATGACACAGATTCAAAATAACGATTTCTTTTCATCTTTCAGTTATTAAAAAGTAATTTTTTTAATGTTATAGTAACGAAATTAACGAAATTATTTTTCTGTAGAATATAAAAAGATATTTTAAGAAATGTCTTTTTTTTTAAACCAACATGACATCATCTTTTGCATTTTTCAGAATAAATAAGAACAAATGATGACAATTCTAATTAGTGAGTGAACTATCCCTTTAAGTTCATAGAAAAAGCAGCAGACACATTCTGCTAAATATCTTATTTTGTCAATCAAAGTAAATAGTCACAGAATCTTAAGTTTTTAGATAAAATTGGTTTTTAAATTGTACAGTTAAGGCAGCATTTATATGAAATCAGAGATGTACAATATGGCTAATTTCATCCGCACATGTCTACAGGCTGACATTCACACGGGCTGTATAACGTGAATGTCATCAGATCTGAATTGGGATCAGTGTTCAGAGCAGATAGAGAGCACAGCAAAGCCATCTATTTATGATTAACACTCTCCTAAATGTCAGCAGCACAGGCCAGTGGTTCACAGTCCCTCACAAAACCTCACACTCATTATAGCTCACCTTGCGTTAACTCTACACTGAAATTCAATCTCAGGAAAAGGCAACGAAAAACATCTCTCTTAGAAAGACAAGACAAGTTTTTCTAGCAAAACATTAAAAGGACAGGTTGAGGAAAGACCCAGTCTAACACAGACGTGATAAATATCACCCTGTCGTCTGTTCCCTCCCAACATGATGCTGACATTCTGAAAGCATGGGCTGGTAAATACCTCAACTGAGAGATTCGAGAAAGAGGAAGAGGAAAAGCAAGAGAGAATTAGATGGAAAGCTAGTTATTAAATTCTAGCTAATGTAAAAGGCTCAAGCGGTCCAGAGCAAATTTCATCTTAAATCCTTTTCCCATCTCCCACACTGTCTTGGTACCTTTTTGAAAATCATTTTCAAACCACGGAACGTCACACAACAATACAAATAAGACACATATACACACACACACATCGCACAGATTAAGGCCACAGGAACAAACCCACCTAGCAAAAAGCCACATTTACATAATGATTGAGTGAGTTTTGTTTTTAGAACAAATCTGTGTAAATATTTCCCGGGATAACAATATTATTATCTCAGAAAATTGAGGCTGACTTTTAAGAGAACATGAAATGACATTTGCAACTTATTTCACCTCCATAAAATGATGTTTTTCAAAGTCAAACAGAATATTAATTTGACTGGATTTTGCTCCAATATTCTTAGTTAATTTTGTGTTTATTTATGCATGTTTTTAATATTTATACATATTATTTTCAAATGTTTATTATAATAATTTTATTTTTTAATTTTAAGTTATTAGATTTTTTTATATTTTTGCCTTTTCTTCTAAAAATTGTAATAAAAATTAAATACATCCATTGGTTATTTTCTTTTCTTTCTTTCTGTTTTTTTTTTGTACATTTATTTATATTTAAATATTTTAATACGGTTATTTTAATTGTAAGTTATTAGAATTCTTACCTGATATATTATGTGAAATAAGACCTTGTAAATTAGGTAATTTTATTATTAATTTGTATTTTTTAGATTTATTCATATTATTCATATATATATATATATATATATATATAAGTTTTAACTTTTTATCTTATGATAAGTTATGCAAAATAAGTCCATCTAAATTGATTAATTAAGTAAATGCATTTTCTTTACATTATTTACATTACATATTATAGTTACACATACATTACATAGTATTTACATATTATCATTTTTCATATTTATTCATATAAAAAATTAATGTTCTTATGTATTGTGTGAAATAAGACCAGTAAAATTAAGTAATTAAGTAAAGAGAGTAATTTACTATTTCAACGATTGTAGACTTTTCATAATGTGATATTGTTTTTCTCAAAGTGATTTTGATATCTTTGTCGACATGGTGCAGTAGGAGACTCAGTGTCCACCAGCTGATGGGGTGTTAACCAGCAGATGAAGGATCAAGGATATAAAGGAGTGTGACGGCTCTCACCAGAGCGCACAGCAGGTCCACAGCTTCCAGGATCAGCTCTTGATGTCCGATGCGGGACACCCCCAGATCTTCCAGCTCCTGATGGGTGATCCTCAGCAGCTGGTCACCTCCTACCTTCTCCCGTTCAAAGTTCTTTATATACTGCTGCAAACAGTCATCCAGACCTGTAGAGACATCAAGTAAACATCATTACTTGCAGATTAGAAAATTCAAAATCATCCCAAAATATGTGGGATTAATGGTTAAAGTGCCTATATGGTACGTGCAATAGTGGAAGATGTCCCCCATATGACCAGTGTACATTACGACTAAATTGTAACATTTAGTTATGAGTTTAGCATGTACTGTACAATGCAATGTAAAATATAACATAAAAGCAATAATAAAATTATCTAATATTACCCTTGTGTGAAATATTACTAAATTAAGCATTAGCCCGGTTTCTGTTAGAGAGCCCATGAGTCATGCAGGTAGTGTCGATCATTTAATAATTGCTCATCAGAGCAATAATAGTTGTCAAGTGCAATGTTTCTGAAATATTTATGTATATTTTCTTAATTAAATTAAAAAACCTTTCAGTTGACCACTATTAAAGATTTATGCAATAACAGTCATTTAGACATCTGCATTGTATGCAAGCATATAAATATACATTGAAATAAACATCGCCATATACAGTACATATTTATATTATCAAACATAAATGTTCATTGCTAGCACAATACATAGATCTCATACTACACAAAATAAGATTTATACCCATTTTGGTATAACTGATTCCAAAACACTTTAGTTCATTTGAAGGAATAATTCACAGAAAAAGGAACATTTGTTAAAAATGTACTCACCCTCAGCCCATCCAAGATGCAGATATTAATTTGTTTATATCTGTCAATATATGTATTTTTATCAGAACAGATTTGGAGAAATTCAGCTTGCTTACCAATGGTTTTTGCTTGTAAACAGTGCTTTCTGTGCATATTTCTCTCCTGATCAAGAAGAGAAGATTTATTTTTTCACTGGAGAAAGCAATATTATAGATAGAGGACTATTTTAGCCTGATGCAATGGTTTGAAGCTAAACAACATTATAAAGATGGATTTGTTTATTACAAACATGCAGCTTTTCACAATATTTTAATTAATTGATGGACTGGAGTTTTTATTTAACTCTCATTCTGACGGCACCCATTCACTGCAGAGGATCCACTGGGGAGCAAGTGATGTAGTGCTAAATTTCTACAAATTTGTTTAGATGAAGAAACAAACTCATCTACATCTTGGATGGCCTGAGGGTTAGTACATTTAGAGCACATTGTAATATTTGTGTGAAGTTTTCCTTTAAAGCAGTGGTGATTGATAATGAAATTATAACCTCATCAGGGTTGTCCATGCCAAATTTCTTTGCAGCGCAAAATCTTAATAAATGCAACTGCTTCAGACTCTGTTTACCCCAAAAGACAAGACAAGACAAGGGGTGCCACACTTATACATGATGACTGACAACCTGTGTTCCACCTCCACTGTGTGGCATATCCATCAAACTGACTGTAAATAAGATCTAAGCCACATTGCAACCTTGAAGCCTTCCTATGTTTGAGCAAGAAGTACATTTGATGGAAAGGAAACATCCCTGTCCAAAAAAAATAAAATAACTGCATTTAAATAGAATTTGTGATGGACAGAAACAGTTTGTTTAAATTAGACCATAACTTCAGCCATTTTGAGATTTATATCAGTCTAGAAAGCTCAATGTCCAGATTAAAAACCGTCCTAAATCAAATCAGAAATGAAGGCTGCACTGTCTAACGTCTCTGAAAACTGACAGGATGCACACATAAATCAAAATAATAAAGCTACTGTCACCTGCACAGGATAGATGCGGCTTTGAAGGCTATAAATACCAAAAAATAGACTAATAAAGAAGGAGTGATCTAGCAAGTTTCGAAAACACCACCATTCACAACTGTCACCATCAAACAGGTGACAACACACACTCTCCATAGAGCCACACACTTGTTGGACTGCATTTGTCAGTCTTAGGCATTCTGTTGCCCAACGGCCCCAATCTCTGAACAGCTGCTGTTTGACACAACGTACATAACTGCAGGATTCACATATTTTGCTTACAGAATGTACATGTGTTTAGAATGGCGAATGGAAGAAGGAAGGTCACAGGAACTCTTTCTAATCTCACTAGCTGCCCTTTAATAATGAAATCTAATGCAACTATCATCATCCAGCTCATTAACAGGACAGGCCAAACTCATTTGCCAAGACAGCAAAAATAACAATAGATGTCATTACTGTTTATAAACAATATCTGGCTCATTAATGAGCGACTGCTTCACTTGTTAGATAATTAGTTGGTGATCCGAGGTCTGAATTTAAGCTGGAAGGGACTGCTGAAGAGAACAATCCCAAAGTGAACGTGATGACTAATGTCTGTTGATGCAGTGACCCTGATTCACATACTAGACAGGTGCAGTGAACAATTAACTGTTAGCTAATGTTGTTAATAATGAGGTGTGGGGAACAGGATGAAGTGATTTAGAAAGAAAAGTATGAAATAAAGGAAGAGAGAATGTGAAATCTCATTATTAATTTTGGCAATATACCTGTGACGAGGGTGGCCCCTTAAATATTCAGTTTTGGGCCCCATATATTCAAGCAATGACCCTTTATTTTAGCTAATACTCACAGACATTATTATACACTATGGCTAATAATTGAAAAGACAGCTATTATATTACAAATCTAAAAACTACTGTCTGTTTTTTTTTTAAGTTAACTAATACTCTTAAGGGTGCACAGATGAACAAACATGAAAATAAATTAGAGATATTACAGGCTAATAGCAATAATAATTTATAATATCGTGACCAAATCTAGTGTTTATTGCCTCTTTTAACCCTCATGGTTCTGTAAAGATTAACTTGCTACCATTTAAAAGATTTTTAATAGTTTTTAAAGAAGACTATTATGCTCAATGAGGCAACATTTCTTTGATCAAAAATACAGTAAAAACTGTATTATTATGAAATATTATTACAATTTGAAATAACCATTTTCTATTTGAATACAATATAAATATATAATTTAGAGTCGTGAGTCACACGATCCTTCAGAAATATGGTGATTTGGTAATTTATTTTTCTTTTCTTTTTTACTATTTTTAACAGTTTTGCTGCTTAATATTTTTGTGGAAACTGACTATTTTTTCAGCATTTTTATTATCACTTTTTAATGCATTGCTGTGGAATAAAAGATAATTTATTTCTGTCAGAAATATCTTACTAACCCCAAACTTTTGTACAGTAGTGTATGTTTTCATGTTTGCGGTCCCAGAGACCTTATTTTCCCTTCAATTCTTTAAATATGTTTCTCTGATTTAATCAAGCACCTTTAAAACATTTTATTAAAAGATTAACTTTCAAAAACAGAAAATGTAGTCCAATACAGTGAAGAAACACTTTACTCGATAATGTTTTAAAAGATAGAATCAGCTTAATTTGCTCCCACCCATATAATGTTCCATCCTAATCTACAGAGAAAAAGATGAGAAATACACACTTAAATAAGCAGACATGTAGCAGCAGTGAAGACACACTGTTATCAGATAGCAAAGGTGCCCCCTGCTTACACTCAAGCAGCTTGTGATTAATTCATCACTGTAGTGGATTAACGAATCTGAGATATTATTTACAGATCATATACTCTGTCCTGAACAGACCCCACTGTCTCGCTGTCTCGGCAAACCCTCACTCATACTGGAGTATTAGAATAACCTCGCTCTGTTATAGTGCATTATTCATTGCACACAGCCTGCTCCTCTGACAGGTAGCACAGTAAAAAATGCAGTGAAAGAGAGAAAACGCTGGAAAATGGGCCAAAAGGATATAAAGAAAAAAGCTTAGCCTGAGCACTTAAAATATGACACGTATTAAACTCCTCCCAAACTTCCCCTAGATAAAAAAATCTTACAGATATTCTGAACCTTCCCAACTCCCAGATGCATTCTGCTCCAACAAATTCTAACTGACCCTCCAATGGCACATGGACTACTTTGAAGATGTTTTTATTACCTTTCTGGACATGGACAGTACAGCGTACATACATTTTCAATGGAGGAACAGAAAGCTCTCAGACTAAATCTAAAATATCTTAAACTGTGTTCCGAAGATGAACGGACATCTTACGGGTTTGGAACGACATGAGGGTGAATCATTAATGACATAATTTTCATTTTTGGGTGAACTAACCCTTTAAGGCTAATTTGTGCAATTCAATGGTACACAGACAGCAGTGATGGAGTTACTACTTTGAAACTGTTCATTATAAACTGTTCGATATTTATAATTTAAAATAGTTCAACGAATCTCAAGATTCACACTTTAAAAAATCGTAGTTACAGTAGCTACACACAAGTTTACAAAGAAAACAAAAATAAGCACATTGAAGCCATTTAAGAGGGGAGCGGAATCGTTTTTAATACACACAAATATATATTTTTTATCTTTACAAATGAATGATGTTCTGAACTTTTTGTTCATCTGGGAAAAGTCCACAAAAATATTAAGCAGTTCATATTTATTAGCATTTTTTCAATGTTGCTAGTGAATGTTTCTTGAGCAGCAAATCAGCATATTAGAATGATTTCTGAAGGATCATGTGACACTGACAACTGGAGTAATAGCTGCTGAAAATTCAGCTTTTGCCATCACAGGAATGCAATTATAAATAATATAATTTTCAATTGTAATAATACTTTACAGTATTATATATGATATATTTTATATACAATATTATATTTTACTGTTTTCAAATGAATCATTGAATAATTTTAACAGATTAATTTAATTAACCATCTTTTAAAAGCTACCTAAGAGAATTTGCTTTGTTTACTTACAGTTAAGCACATTTATATAAAAAAAAAAGCAGTGATGTATGTGTTACAAAGCTACTTGTTGGGAAAGTTAGTATATTTCTGGAAAATGTACTGTACACTAAGCTACTGTCACTCTACTGAATAGTGTATTTAAGTTACCGTAGTAGCATCGCTCCTGTTATGTTTATGTCACACTGCAAGTGTTCTGATTTGGGCCACTTTTATATGTTTGCAATGCAATCTCAGTCTGAACAGTCATATCATATTCATGCAAATTTTCTCACACATTTTCTCAGTGGCCTCCATGTATGACAGCATACTGCTTGCCACAGTTTTGGCTGCTTGCAAAAAAAAAATGATTTAAGTAATAAATCAGAACTGAGAATTAAAGGGATAGTTTTCAATGCAGAAGAAATGCAGAAGCTTCATCGGAAGTGGCATTTAGATGTATTTACACACTGTTTATTGCAGGACAAGAATGCATTTAACCTGCAGTTACAAATGCATGAATAATGTTTTGATATACAAGACATAAAATGTTGAAAACTCATTTGAAATTATAAGAAATTAATTATAAAAAAAAAAACATAACAAAATCAAAAGATAGTTTAAATGTGAAATTAAAATGCCCAGTATGTGTCAGCAAGTCACTGTTAATAAATGAGTCATTGCTATTGAACATTGCTCAGAGACGCAAAACTGTGCTTTGGTGGATGTGTTTGGAATTATTTTTTGTTGTAGAAATAGAGAAAAAACAGGCAATATGGTGTCTAAAACGCAAGTATCTTAATTAACTTGTTTACTGACCTGTTGTAATATATATATATATATATATATATATATATATATATATATATATATATATATATATACATACATATATATAAATATAATTATGTTGATTTTTGGAGGAAAAGACGGTATTCTTTGTGTGATTTTTATTTACTATATGAAATGATATAAATATGTACATTTTCTTCCCCTATATCTTCAATTGTGTGATCATTCTAACTGCATTTTACGAGACTGAATCACACAGTGAAAGAACACACTATAAATGCGCGTGCACATCATTAAAACAACAATTATAATACTATCGCAGACAATATATTGCACACTCCACACCACTGTCTTTTTGGCTAATTTGTGCAAAACCTCTTGCTAAAATGTCAAAGCTTCATTTTAACCACCAATGCAACGATGCAATTATTTAGCTTACCTCTACATGCTTGCGAAAGGTTGATGTCTTTTTTTTTTTTTTTTATAAGATGCTAGTTTGGTCACCCTAGGTAAGCACAGCTTACACTGCATAATAAAGCATAAATATGGCCAGGGGTTATCTTCATTTCCTTCGAGTTCAACTTCAGAATATGATAGGGTTTTGTTTTCAGCTGTGTCTGCACCACTAACGCATGTTTTGTCCGTCTGCATTTTTCTTGTGATTTTAGCACCAGTTTGCCCTCCTGCCCATTATTTACTGCAGTAGTTTGCAGGGAGCAAATTTTATTTTATTTATTTTTTTACCCAGTAATTAATGTGTTTTAAAATGTAGTGAAGTACAATACAATAAAAAAACCAAATATACTTAAGTAAAATTAAAATTACAGATTTTAAAAAATTGCTTTAAAAGTAGAAGTACACAAAAAAGCTACTCAATTACAGTAACGTGAGTAAATGTAATTCATTGTTTTCCACCTCTGCAATTTACAATGAATGATGTTTTGAATAGCTTTATACCATTATTTGAAGCAACTCCATGCCATATTTATATGAAAACAAACAAGCTGAAAACACCCTCACTGGAAAACTTGTATAGCTTTTCTATAGCATTGCTTCCCAAACTAGCAGTGGGAAGTCGTGGCCTAATGGTTAGAGAGTCGGACTCCCAATCGAAAGGTTGTGAGTTCGAGTCCCGGGCCAGCAGGAATTGTGGGTGGGGGGAGTGCATGTACAGTTCTCTCTCCACCTTCAATACCACGACTTAGGTGCCCTTGAGCAAGGCATCGAACCCCCAACTGCTCCCTGGGCGCTGCAGCATAAATGGCTGCCCACTGCCCCGGGTGTGTGTGTTCACTGCTCTGTGTGTGTGCATTTCGGATGGGTTAAATGCAGAGCACAAATTCTGAGTATGGGTCACCATACTTGGCTGAATGTCACTTCACTTTCACTTAAGCCTCAAATGTCAGCTATACATTGGATTGGTTTCTTGTTTAGATAAAAAAAAAAGCATGATATTTTACTAAAACTAAAATTAAAACAATGGGGAAAAATGCTTAAGATAAACGCAGACTTAGACGCTGAATAGTGTAATTGGGCCTGTTTTTTAGTAAGCTAATTGTGCCTTTGAATGATTACGTAATTGTTGCATCCGTGATTGTTATTATGAGAAATTCAATTAATTGTGCAGCCCTACTACTGATGATCTTTCGATCACCATCCTAGACAAATGTGAGCTCTGACAAATGGTAAACAGCGCAGTACGTACAGCCTCTTACCTAGTACATACTGTATCTATACCTTTCTGAAGTATTTTGCTGAATATTTCTCTCTATACTGCAGTTCTTCAGTTCTATAAAGTGATTCAGAGATGACTCACACCCTTTACACCCACTGACAGCACACAAACACACTTTTATACTTTTTCACAGGAGGGAAGAGTCGCCCTGAGCCAAGCCACACACCCACACACCCACCCCTCGAAGCTGCAGCCCAGGACGCAGCACTAAAGCTCTGCGTGTGTGTATTATTATTCAAAGCTCTTTAACCTCACTTTCTTCCTCTCGCTCTTTACCATTTCTGTATTTCTGTCGCACACACACACACACACACAGTCAATCCTCCCCAGCTCCGACAAATGTCATATGAAATGTTCAATATTCATCTGTTCCCTTAGGACACACCCCGAAGGCAGGCCTGGAATCCCCCAAATGTCTTAGTTGGAGAGCCTGATATGTGTGTGAGTGTGAGTACATATGCTCTGATGACCTCCATAAGTGTGTGCTATACATTTTCCACTCAAGTACACTTCTTTTAACCTCATAAACCATCAGAGAAAGTACCAAAGCATTCTGAGCTCAACGCCACAAACGACAGTGTCTCATTTCAGGCAGACGGCCTAAAAAGCTGTTAATGCACCTTCCTACATGACAATCAATTATGCGGTGTGGAGCAGAGAGAAAGAGATGTGCCGTTACATGGTCTTTCATCTTTCTGTCAGGATATTTCAGATGAAGCTGCGATTCTTCTTCTGCTCAATTGGTAAAAAAGAAAAAAGTTTAAGGGAAGAATGGCGTAAAGGAAAATGAGTTCAGTTTTTTTGTTCAAAGTGAATGAGCTGAAATTCTTGAAGCGTTCTGAATAATATATAATCGTTAGATCTATGTGCATGTAGCAGCCGAAGGGGAAAAAACACAAACGCGATCTCTTTAGTATCTCAGTTGTTTCCCTTGGACAGTCATGATATACTGCTGTATCCAGCAGTATCCAGATTTTTTATCCATTTATTATAAATAATGTATTACAGAAATATTCAAGTTTTGTTTTCCCAAAGGAATTTCCAAAGGAATCTGTGGAGAAATCTGAAACAAAGTTGATATTTAAACGACCATATCCAGATTCTCAGAGCTTTTATCCACATTTTTGTTGTATAGTTTTGTAGTCTGTATTTCAATACCTGCTTCTTTTTAATTGTTTTTGTAAGATTATTATTATTATTATTATTATTATTATTAATAATAATAAATTACAGAAATTTTCAAGTTTTGTTTTTCCAAAGGAATTCCAAAAGAATTTTAGGCAGAATCTGAGATGAAGCTGATATTTAAATAAGCATAACAGCCAGCTTCTTAGACTTTTTTATTCACATTTTTACTGTATTTTGATAAATGTTTTTTTTATTTATTTTTTTATTTTTTTATAAAATAACAAATAATTTATTATTATTATTTTATGCAATAATATATTATAAAAAACGTTCAAGTTGTATTATTCCAAAGGTAAATCTGAGACACAGTTGATATTTACAGGAGCACAACAGAGTCTAATCAACTATAAAAGAGCTCTGACTCAGTCATTTTATCTATTTATCATGGCATCTTTGTGATGAACAATTCTCAGTCATTGATTTTGATACCAAAATATATCAGTTGGTACTGATTCAGGACTGGAATGGTCTGTCAGCAGATTTCTAGGCTCTAGCGCACAGCTCCCAGCACCGGTCAGTTATATTGAACACTCCCTCCAAGGCAATGACTCTATCTGAAGCACTGCTGCCTCCCAGTAAAACCACAAGCCACAAAAGCACAGCAAGACCAGGACCACAGTCTAACTGGGAAACCACAGAGGCTAGTTCGAGTTCAGTCAAAGTACTCCACCCTAATCTTTACAGAGATGCAGACATTGGCTTTAGAGACAGGAATTCAATCAGAGACTGTTTACTTCTCTATTCTCTGGAATGTGTTGACCAGCATAGCAGATACATGGCACTTTCCACAAATAGGGCCTGACACATACAAAATAGGACCTGAATTTTTTTTTTTCTAACAATAATTTGGATGAAAGATTTGACTGGTTAAGCTTGATAGCTTCATCCCCATAACTTCATGTTATGTTAATTTCATATTACATTCTATCATTTCTAATACTTCATGTAAAATCATGGGATTTGTGTCTCTGGTGCTTTTACTAAATGAGCGTACTATACTCATGGAAAGCGATGCACACTGGTAGCCGCAGGAGATAATTATACATAGCACTTAAGCAAGAAAAGGAGAAACAAAGTAAAAACTAGAGATAGAGAAATGGAGAGAGCAGGCTTGCTGTCTATCAGAGTTTGTGAGGCTGCAGTGATGTGACAGAACTTGATTAGATCTAAAGCCCTGTGGTCAGAAAGCTAATCAAGAGGAAGGAGCAGTCATACACACCCACAGACACCCTGAAGCTGAAGCTGTCATATGTACTTCAAGTTTTCGATGGAAAATGCATGGAGAGCAGAACCTCACATGAACACTGAGACATGAGACTTCAATACATGAAAATGGAATTTTAGCAAAATATCAAAACATGTATACAGTTAAACATAATTAAATCCATTAAAAAAAATACACATCAACATATTTTAAAACTATACAACAAATGATAATTATCCACATTTGTTACATAGCTTTATAGTTTTACTGCACGTTGATGGTTTTTCTTCTATAATAATAATACTAAAAAAATAAATAAATATTCAAGTTTTGAATATTTTTGAATCTTTATTATTATTTTAAATATGTATATATTATTTCTGTTATCATTTGCAATGATTTTGAATTAAATTATATTCATTTTGATTATATAAGCGTTGTTTGTGTTCCAGTTTGTTTGGTTATCGTCTCTCATTAAAACTTTGTTGATACTCGCACTTGTTTCCAGCTTCTCCTTCACCCAGTCGTCTCAGATGTACCATTAAATGTCCTGCTGCATCCTCAGCCTCATTTTATAAACACTGTTTATTAAAAGGCCCAGCATATAAGACACAACAATAATTAAACATTGGAAAGTTATATATTCATTCAAGAGCATTAAAAACTCAAGACTTAGGAATCCCCCATTTAACAATAATCAGTCCTTGTACTATGTCTTGCTTGCATCTTCATCTTCAAGGTCCTTCTTCATCTCTGTTCTTTCAGCTCCATATTTACTTATTAAATGCATATAAATCATGATGCATGCATGTGGTGCTGCTGATGTAGAACACCCATTCACTGCACCTGGTTTACGCATAAGTCATGGTACTCTCTGAATGGCAGCAGAGAGGCTGACACAGAAGAGAAGAATTGTTTAATAAATTTGCTATTTTTATTTAATTTGCGCACAAAAAGTATTTCCGTAGCTTCCTAAAATTACGGTTGGCCTACTGATGTCACATGGACTATTTTAAGGATTTCCTTACTACATTTCTGGGCCTTGAACGAGGTATTTCTCTTGCTGTCTGTGCAGGGTCAGAAAGCTCTGGGATTTAATAAAAATATCTTCATTTGTGTTCCAAAGATAAATGAAGGTCTTTACTTGTTTGGAATGACATGAGGGTGAGTAATTAATGACAGAATTTTCATTTTGGGGTGAATTATCCCTTTAAAGGCCCGTTCACACAAAGGACAATAATGATACCTGTAATGATATATCTTAAAAAATAGTTTTTGATTTTAAAGAGCAGTAGAGTTCACACCACAACCATAACGATAATGGCACAGATCAGCGATGTCTTTTTTAAGATGATGAATGATTAAAACATTAACACATAATCCTGCTTTAAAGAGCTTGACCATTTAAAGTGGCAGATGACAAAACTGCATCCAACAATAAACAGAACATTATTATGCATTGGTATAGACACTAATAATATAGTTTTCTTTATAGTTATCATTCTTGGTATGAATGGACCTTAGGTCCCCCCTTAAGGACCTCGATGGTCTCTTCCAAATGCTTTGCTGATTCTGAAGTAAATGAGTTTCTGCCACTCCAGGCAGCCTTCAGAGCACCAATACACCATTCCAGCATTAGTGAGACTTTAATAATGGCATTTAGAGAGGGCCATAGAGGGGGTGTGCTGAGTGTAATGTGTAGGCCTGGGGGTGTGCGCAGCATGTACATGCATCAATAAAACACTCACTGACTCTCTGAGTCACAAACTGAAAAATAAATTTGCTATAAGTCAGTTTGACCTAAAGCTCATGTACATATGTACCCCTCCAACACACACACACACACACACACACAGCAAATAGGCCTCCACTTCAATTCAGCCTGAACCAGACTGATTCAGCTACATCCTGTCTCTCTGTAATCTGCATTAGCTGTGCTATTAAATTAACCTGCTCTTCACAAGCAGGTATAATACCGCAGCTCTATCTTTTGCAGGTTATGTGCTTGTAGTTAGGACAGTAAACTGGGGTCAGTAACAAGCCATTAATGGGGTCTAGGGAGATATTACAGCTCATAGATACAAGTCTTAATGGATGAATGATGAGACAAATTGATAGAGAGCACAATAATAAATGTAATTACAATCACTAAAAGTGGTACACATAACAATTTGAATCCAAATGAGGGCAAATAGCCCTTCTTTACAGTCCTGACGAAGTCTTCTGCTCTGATGAATAGTCTCTCAGCTGTTCCTCACAGATGCTCACATTGATGCACAAATGACAAGACACAAACACTGCATAATTCTAGTACACATGTACATGCAAAAGTAATTTAGTTCCAGGCTTTGACCACATATTCAGGACCAAATGTATTCATTTATGTTAATAATCTGAATATAGCAGGATGTTACTCCCCAAAATCTACAGTAGCTGTGAACTAATGCCAAAACTATTAAAATAGCACAATATGCTGCAATCCTAACCATCATTATCTGCAAAGGCAGAAACCTCATAACGTAATTTCTACTTCGTCATTACATACTAGCTCGAAGACATGATATTGAGAACAATTGTATGTCTGAACCTTATAACAAGCCTTATATCACAGATCTGTGAATCATTATCCCACTGGGACGTGTTCGAATCCTGTCATACAACCTCGATAACTCACTGCTCGATTTGTTATCGTGATGACGAATCTGGACACGCCGCCCACGCCCACGAGAGCAGAGAAGGTGCGTAATTGCCCCCTCCCGCCCCCGCGCATCAAAGATTCTGCTTCTCTTCTTCAACTAATACACGAGGAAACTCCTTCATATCCGTGTCTAATGAAAAAGGTAGTTTTGATGCTCTGCCACCAGCATTCCCACCCCGTTACTGGTAGTGTACACCTATGTCGTGCTGATTCGGAGTTCAAGCTCCTTGCCATAACAAAGTTAAATTCTCATCATTTTAGATAAGATGCTACATATCTTTTGTTGGCTGAATTGCGTGATTTGATATCTATATGGCTTTGAGTGCGGTCGACTTTTTAAAGGAATTTCGACATTTCAAAATGTATTTAGTGTCAATTTTCTTAAAGACGTTTTAATAGGAAAGCTTATACATTTGTGAAAATATATAGTTAAGAGAAAAATAATTACGTTAATCGTGTTTTGTCGTATCCCATACAGTTCCTGACTGAAAGCGCTCGAGGCTTGACGGCGAACTGTTGCTATGGTTACCTCATCAGGCAAACGGGACTTCTGTTTGCTAGCGGCGATTTAATACTTTCCAACTAACTTGTGAAATAACTTTTGTGGACAAGTTACTAAATTTTAATTGAAACGAACATACAAGTAAAACAACACATACTTTTAGGAATTTTGTTTTAACTTCCTTCGAGTCAGTCAACTGAGGGTCAGACTCCAGCTCGAACAGTAATTCACTGTTTGCCTGATTGCCATCATCAACAACAGACACCTGTACGCTTCACTACTTGTAAAAAAAGACATCAATAATGCCCAACTAGAACATAAATGATCTGCTATATCAAGTTAAATGTAAGACATCGTGTTTTTTCTTGACTACCCTGCGCCATTAGGTTAGTAAACGATGGGTTTAGGGACCAAAACCGCATCACGTACCTTTCATCCAATCCACAACTTGACTGGGGCTCCATTTACTAACAGGTTCCATGACGAGAGCCATCGTGAAACTTTCTGTGGTTGTCCCCTTAACACGGCTGCGAGGGGCAGAAGAATTGGTTTAACGCAGCTCTGGGGAGCTCAGATCGGTGGTCTTACGTAAAGCCTCTTGATTTGGCTCCCGGTTACGCGATTTCATCCCATCCAGATTTGCGCATCCAAAGCGTCTCATCGAACGACATCAAGCGCATTCCTAACCCGTTACTCCTACAAACTTAAGGGTTTCTTATTATAAACACCCATATCTACGAGCCCGAATCTGCTCTTATCCTGGCATAATGTGCCATGCTCAGCCGGGTCCCCAACAGTCGCGTCTTCATGCCATGCACCAACTGCAGTCTCTCCTGTTTCTTCCTTCCCCTCCCTTCGTTATCTTCTCCTCTTTAGGGTTCTGTACCTTTCAGAGGTGGACTAGTGAGTATATAGAGAGAAATGTGCTGCGTACCCACGGGGACTCAAGTGAACGTTGCTTCCAAACGCAGCGGCGAGCTTTGATTCAATTGGGCGCGCGCTCCTCCTGTGGGTGGTGCGGCAAAGTGAATTTGACTCGCGCGCTCGGTTTATTTCCCACGAGGATAAAAGGCTTTCGGTCGTATTCATTTTAATGAGGACACTCTGGTTCGCCCTGCTTCAGAAACTTTGTAAAAGCAGTGCACGCAAAGTATTTGTTTGGAATATCTAATGATGTCCTATGGGGGGGCTATATTTGCATGAGACTTGGCCAGTTATGGGACTATATGTGACTAATGTTATGGTCTAATCCAAAATGATGGAGGACCATGGAAGCGTAAAGCATAAGAGTGACAGGAATAACGCAAAGATTAATAAATGGGAGGTCAATCGGTGCTAGTTGCCACACATTTCACTCTAGTGAACATCTCTCAGGGTAGATTTATTTTTGAAAGTCAATTTCTGAAAGTCAAGAACATACCCTAAAGTCTTAAAACGCTATTAAATTATTTAATTTCCATGAGAATATGAAAAGTATGCAGCTCATTTAACAAAACTTTGTTAAATTATATGAAGTTGCCTCAACTGGAACAAGCAGTCACGAAAATGCAAAAACCTTATTTTAACTATTATTTTGGCCAGAAATATTGGCCTTGGCCCTAAAATATCAAGAAAATACCCTTCAATTTGGAAAGAAATGCTAGGTTTTTGAAACCAAAATATAAAACAGCTATTTGTATGTAACTCATAAACACAGCCATTTGGCTAAAGGCATTTTAATTTAACATTACATAGCTCTAATGAAAAATATCTCAAAATTAAACTCTGAATCATATTCAGAATGTTTAAGTAAACAGCTACAGCATCTATTATTCACAGAAAGAGCCCCAAGAGAAATATAGGTTTTTAGCATAACAATTAGATAGAAAACTTTGTTTATTGAGCTTTATTATTGTTGGCAGCCATGTCTAAAGTAGAAAAACAACTTTCTTTGCCTTAGGAATTTTGTCTTAGACCTCTCAAACTGATTCAACACAAACACAAATGTAATAAAGTACTTTAGCATAAACATTTCTGTTTAAAAGAAGTTGAGAAAAGATGGCATGTTTTTGCCAAATGATGCTGAACAAAATCCTTTTGAGTTTTCTCTATAAACTGAAGTGGTCTAGCAAACTCATCCAACATGGACAGTTTCGGCAGTTCACCATCATCCCTGGCCTTCATCCTGGCTGCCTATTGATTTTGTTCCAACTCATCCTTACTTCAGAACCAGAGCAGATGGAGCCAGAAGACTGGAGTTGGGCCCAGATCAGGCCCCTGTATGTCAGCATGAATCATACAACAGATTCTGTTGGACCTCACTATAGAGACTCAGTGATCAGTGGGCTCTGCCCCATAAACATGCACTCTTAATCACAGAGGGAGGAAAGAATCAGAGCAGGAAAAAAGGAGCAGTCAGATTCATCTAACTCATGGGCTTTTTAGTGCCTGATTTTATATTTGTCCCTTAAGTGTGCTCTTTTAGCAGAGCTGTGTGTGACCGCAACTGCTTTTGAAACTGATCTTTGTCACAAAGAACAGTATGACATTTTAGTTGTATTCTAGCATATTTGGGATAGTGTGCCCCCTTCTGATCATACAGAGACGTGGAAAATATGCAGTCCTTTTTTTAGCACCTTTAACCAAAACAAAAAAGATTGATCTCACTATTTATGTATGTTTTCTTTAATAGCATTGCAATGCAGGTTTACTCATGTATATACGAGTTGTGATCTCGTAATAATCACATGCTTATAGAGTGAGATCTGGATATCATATCATGTTTTAGACACAAAAGACAAGCTTTTCCTTTGCACTGCTTCCCGAGGCAATTGAATGTCAGATAGAAAGATTCTGTCAGCTCCGCTTCCTTATGCTGTTTTTGCTGTGCAAACAGGGTGGTAAACAAACAGCTTCAGATGGATGGAGGGGGGGATCGGCTTCAGAACGCATTGCTGCTTTTGAGTGGGAGGAACTAGGGATTTTTTATTATTATTTCCTGCCGGCCTAGATGTTGTGGAGATGTTAAATTTATTCCCCAGTCCATGATGCTTCTACGCTTCTCAAATGGCAAAAAAAGAGAGAGCGTATGCTATTTTGGGAAATGAAGTGGGTTAGCAGTGCTGTCTGACAGCTGCCACAGGGCTGCTTATCCATAATAAACAAAGCTGGGTGAAATATGTTTGTGTGGCACCAAGATACCTGTGTGTCATGAGAAAACAAGCTGAGAGGTTATATACTTGTTCCCTTTAAGCCAGAGTTTCCTTTTGGAAGCATGATGTGAAAGGAATGGTCGGTCATGCTGCCAGTTATTACAGAACATTTCTCCACAGTTTGTAAGGAACAAACAAACAAATATGTTTTTACAAGAATAAAAAGTGTAAAAAAATAAAATAAAATAAAAAAAAGCATTATTTATGTTAACATGGCAGTAGGGACAGAAAGTTTTCCTTTTAATCGCTAACAAATCAAAACTACATCAACAATAATTTAAATCATAAATAAGCAGATATACAGAAAAATATATATTGCAACTTAGCATTTAAGTGTGCACAAACCAATAAATAAGTACAAACACTCCAAATATATGTATAAATATATATATATATAAATCATTGATGATTTCATGTAGGTTACTGTTAATGTTTTGTATCTCTTTGATTGGAAAATATGTTTACCTGCAGAGTCCTTCACAAGTCTTCATGAACTTCAAGTCCTCATCACTGGCAAACATTAGAGTAATTTTGCAGGTTTGTTTCTGATTGTAGAAAAATCATTCCTGTTTGTGTTATGAAGTATCGTGTTACTGTTTTGTTAAGTCACAAAAGTGTACTACCAGAATGATTCAGACTGAATCACGACCCAGTTTTTATGAACCATTTAGGGTTTTGTTAACCCGCTCATCACTTCATGTGAACAAAATATCTAAAAAAAAGAGTATTTCTTTTACAGACTGGGCATTGCAAATTGAGAATCTAACCAGACTCCAGAAATTATGGGAAATGCGAATGATAATTAACGTATTTACAAATATAAAATGTAAGAATTCATAAATGTCCTTTAACAAAAAGATGAGCTTTACTGTACAATGTACACTGTTACATCAGTGTTACTCAACTAAAGATTGATAAATCACTTTGGTTCAGTAGTCACAATGCCTTTTGATGAGCCTTCTCTTCTGCTATTGGTCTCGCTAGTCTGAGCTTTTCTCTCTCTCTCTCTCAGTATAATAACATAACCGCTCTGCTGATGGATGGCTGTTTCCACAAAGCTAAACAAACACTCTCCAATAGAGTGATTGCAGGCCATTAAGCCATTCTATCAAGACCAATGGACAAATGTCTAGAGGAGTTGGGGTCCCTGTGGTGGGGATATAGATCTATTCTTCGCCCCCCTCACTGTCAGCAATTTTGGATTAATCTCCAGTTTAGATTTCAGATCCAATCTCAAGGCAAATTTGTGTGGACCACAGTAACAAGTTTTTTAAGAGTCAATTGATTACAACTTTCTACCAACTCCCAGATCATTTTCCAGACACGAAAGAGCACTGAGTTATTTTACTTAATAACCCACAACAAACTTCAGTGAGGGTTGAACTGGAAGGAAGGGCCTTGGACTGTAATGGTGGGAAAATCCTCATTTCATCTAAATGGGGCAAAGACACCCGAGAGAGGACATTGTGGCCTCCTATCTGAAGCTTGGTCTTTTCTAAAAAAAAAAAAAAATTAAAATAAAGATAATGGCAGTCTGAATTTACTAGGGCCTCCAAGCAGTGGCTTAAATTAAGATTGTGTGTGTCAAGGGCAGTCTGCATTTGACTTGCATTAAAGTAGGGGTAAAAAATATAAAGTTTGGGCTCTTTTGACTAGGGACAGTAAGTGGCCCCCGAGCAACCACATAGCAACACACTGGCAACAACCACAAACCCTTGCATCATGACAGAGACATTTCCAAGTGGAGGTTTGTACACAAAATCAAGTTTTCTCCATTTCAAACCTGTTTTTATTGTGTCTGCTACTCTGTGTTTCCACCACCAAGGAAGATTTATGTACTTTAATGACAGGATGTAATTTAGACCTAAAGGTTGAAATTTCACTCCAGTGGCTTTTCTCCTTCTCCTGTCTCTATGGTGCTGTATAATAGCTCAAGTACTTCAGTAACACAACAGTGTTAATTATGAAAGGAAAGGACGGTGAACAGATTTTGAGTGCAATACTAAACCCTAGTGGTCAAACACTGCAGTGCAGAATTTATGGTTTATTTATATAATTGCATAACAGACTTTCAAGCTGGTTTGTGAGCTGTTCCATTTCTAACTGTATTTATAATTTAAAATAGTAGGTTCCACTTTCCTAACATGTCCATGATCCTCTCAATGGATTAGGTTGCTTCTGTTCTGAACATGTTCCTGCGAGATTTTTCTGCAATAACAACACAGCAAAAATGGACGTGGTAAAACTTTGATTACCCACTGAAACAACAATTACACCAAGGAGGAAAACCCAAGCATTATTATTTTATTCTCAGAGCAGAAGAGGCACGTTTATTAAACCACATAGACTACATAATATTAGTAATCAAGCTGCATAAGAAGAAGCCTAATAAAAAAGTAATTTATATTCATGCTATGCATTGCTGTCAGAACATCCTATATGATATTTCACAGAGTGCTGGGGCTATTATTCATTATTCATCTAGGACACTGGTGTGGTGTACAGAGGTCATGAGAAGCGCTTGTTTTCTTCTGTATAGGTGAAAGTGTCTCCCTGGAAGGGCAGCGCTGGAGGCTGGTTGTAGATGCCCATCAGGAAGATGCAGATGGTTCCTAATGTCATAACTGGAGTGACCACATAGAAGCAGAGTCGGTCCACTGTCCTGGCAATCCCACTCCAGTTGTCCTTTTCCTGAAGAAGAAACATGTGTTATGCTTTTGGAAAAATAAATTATATTTATATGAAAAAATAATACTAATTCAATAAATTTTTCACACAGCACCATCTAGTTATGGTCATGTTGTGCATGTGCTTAATGTAAGTAAATGAATCATTAAATTAAATTGATAAAAAATTTATTAATTTAATAATTAAGTTAATTAATATTAATATATAATTTTATAAGATAAATTCATAGTGGAAATTAAAACGTGATAATATTTAGAATTTTATTTAATTTATACAATAAATAATAATATAATAAAATGATATTATATACAGTTATAACATATATTATACATAATATACCTTTATATTAATATAATATATTTATATGTTAAAGGATCCAAACAAAATGAACAAACAAAAAAATCAGTACAAATTATTCAGAAATACTAAATGCAATTATTATTTTATTTTATCTGTGATAAATAACTATAAAAACCTGCTGTGTCAAATATTTTAACACATTTTGTCTAAATGTTTAAAAGTCTGTTTGGTTAAAAAAAAAAAACATTGGATTTAATTGTCTTTTTACCTCATTATAGTCATTTTTTTCGTGCATGTGCTTAACGATGTAATTGGCTCCTTCAACAGCTGGCTTCATCTCGTTGTACAGCTGATCCGACACCTCTGAGTCATTACTGGATGTGTACGCTGTGAAGAATTTACTCTTTTAGTGGTATTAAAATGTGATAACACTTTAAATATGATCATAATGTGAGTTTAAAGTGTTATGCTTATCATGTGGGACTGACTAGCTTTGGGAGTGGGGCGAGCAGCCATGCCATGCCTCTCAGACTGCTTCTCAAACATCAGTTCGCTGCGTGATTTAACACTGTAGTACTCCTCGGCCTGGGCGATGTACCCCAGTGAGCTGGAACGCCGTGGCAGCGCCCCCTCCAGGCTGGGTTTGTCATCGGCTGGACGGGACATGTGGAGAAGACGAGGCAGTCGCTCCAAAAAGAACTGTAGCCGACAAGATGAGCAGTCGTTAAAAAAATAGTGCAAATGGAAATTTGCTAAAAATTTAATCATCCTCAGACCAACCATTTGTTTCTTTGTAGGACAGAAATGTAGCACTACATCACTTGCTCAAAATCCCTAATAATTCTTACTCCTATGAAAAAATTATATAGAACGGTTTTCGCTTGTAAATGGGGCTTAATCTGTGCATATCTCTCTCCTGATTCACCCAACATTTTTACTGCATGGAGAAAACAATTTTATGTGTGTTGGCCCAGAAACAAGGTTAAATAGAAATTGGATTTGTTTCTTACAAACACACAGCTTGTAGCTTTTCCACTGGATTTGTGTGAATCTTATATAGATTTTTATGATGTTTTTATCAGCTGTTTGGACTACCATTCACTGCAGAGGATCCATTGCTGATCAAGTGATGTAATTCTAATGTTTAATACATCTACATCATGCACATCCTGAGGGTGAGAACATTTTCATCAAATTTCCATTGACAAATTGCTTTTCTTTTATAAGTTACTTTGGATAAAAGCATCTGCTAAATGCATAAATAAGTAAAATAAATAAATAAATGTAATCTTTAGCAAATGTCAATCCCATTTTTCATACTGTACATTATAATGTTGTGAGATCAAAATTCATTGAAAGTATTAAAATTACTTGATTTTGCTATTGTTCGTTTTTATTTTTTTATTCATTTAGACAAAATACTAGAAAAAGTTAATATTGAACATGAAATGAAAAAAAAAATATGCATACACTGCTACTGTTACACACCATCAATAAAAAAAAGCAACATTTTGGACACAATAGTCAAAGTTTATCATGCATAAGATAGGTTCACATGCAAAAAATTTAATTATCACACAGACAAGTGAGAGTCTGACCTCTCTGGTCCATTCGGTCATGACATGGGTGCTGGGGGTCCGAAAATGCAAGTTGAGCACAATTACGCAATTCAGCACAACCACAGTGACCAATACCATGATAAACATCAGATACCTGTCAAAAGAAATTCATTTTATTATTGTTTTACTGTTGCTAATTGATAAAAAAAACTGTGTATGTGTTTAAAATCAATACTTTAGTCCCGTCAATAGCTTTATGAGTTTATTCTATATTACTGATACTGAAACATCCTCATGCAATAAATCTGATATTGGCATACTTCACAATTAAGGGAACTGCCATAGACGTCTCAGGCAGACGCTGTGAAATTAGCAGCAGAAACACAGACTGAGCCAGCAGCACAGAGATGGACAATGTCATCTTCTCACCACCTGAAACAGGAAAAAGATCTAAGGACATACAGTTTTGTAACATATATGGATTTTGATATATGTAACAAACAAACATAAATGTATTCTGATATATGTAACAAACAAATTAACGCTTCCTTCAATAATCTGTCATGTTATTTCTGTCATATGTATAGTAAACAGCAGGATCACTCACTGTCCGCAGGCAGGTAGTAGACGAGTGAAGCCAGAAAAGAGATGAGCATGCAGGGAATGATTATGTTGACAACATAGAACAGGGGTTTACGTCTAATGATGAGATAAAAGGTAATATCCTGGTGCTTGTTGCTTTCCACTGGGATGTTTTTATAAATGTTGTTCCTGGCAGGCTTGTGAACTATTTCCCACTCGCCATTTTCTGCAAGAAAGGAGACAGATAGATTGCGTATTTGGATGAAACAGCAGAAAAAGATAAATATCCTTCTGTCAGATCTCACCTGTGAATCCCTCCGGATCAATAACGATCCATTCCACTTTGTAGGACTTTCCATCTTCGTTCTGCTCCTCTTTCAGATGTAAGCTAATCTCTTTGGCATTGTAAGTTAATGAGCTGATAGAGACAAAATGAGTGTTGTGGGGGTCATTAGGCAATAAAATACCTGAAGTAATTCATGCAGCAGGTAATAATATGTATAAACATACTACAAAACATACCTAAACTTTAGGGAGCAGTTCTGCCAATCAAAAGGGAAGTAGTTGACGTTTATCGAGCAGGAGCTTCGAAATATAGCTGGAGGCAACCAGTACACATATCCACTGGGATAGATCAACACATTGCAGTAATAGGCCACCTGGAACTGGGCATCATTGCTATTTTAAAGAAATATTTATGTAACTATTTTCATAAAAAAACATAAATATCGAGGAATAAAACATGATGGAGAAAGACAGCCTACTTGTTTTCAAGAACAATCTCTGGTAACCAGACCATACTTGGCGGCAGGCGCAGGACTGGAATGTTATCAAACTCTGTTTCATTCCACTCAAGTCTATAATCAGTCCAGCCCTTAAGAAAACAAGAGGAAAATATATTAGTGAAGGCATATATTAAATACTAAATACTAAACAAAAAATATATAAATGAAACCATACATTTAGGAATTCATATAATGTACTTACATGCTCCATCCACACATTTGTTAGTAATGTTTCATCAACTTCTTTCTGTCATGGAAAAACATCTTTGTTTGACAGTCTGGCACAGTATCAGACTATATTTATTTGACATATATTACAGTATGAAACAGTCCATACTAATATTTCTGGTTTATAATATATCCCCTGCTCTGTGTACAAAAACAGTTTATACTGGCAATATTATGTACTCACCAAGGAAATAAGATTAGAAAGTGTCAGTGCAAGATAAATGTCTACAGTATCATCTATATTTTGGACCGGACGAAGCTCTTTGTTGTAGCCACGCTCCTTAAAAAGGTAGTTGATGAGGCGTTCCTCTTCATTCCGGCCCCAACATCCTACAAAACAGAACATATCTTCACCTTTCAGAAAGTTTGATCAAATATTTATATCTGGATGCCACATTTTTATGAAGCAAATAGCTATATGGATGTAGTACTCTTACTAAACAACATAATTGTAGGGGTCCGCTACTCTAAAAGTATTTTACATTGTCATCGTAAAAACATAATAATCATCATCTTCTACTGATTCAATAACAATCTTTTATATAATGCAATCAGCATTCAGTTTTTTATTAAAGTGCTATAGCTTATTTAGTAGTTGTGTTACTATATAAGCACGAAAGAACAGCTGACAGATATTAAGCTATTAAATATTTAATTAGTTTGTCCTACCTTGGAGAAAGAAGAAAAACAAGGACACCGTCAACAGATGTAGAAAGCTTTTCATCATGTCATGCCGTTGTATGACTTCCTTTCACTGTTATTGTCGTGCACATCCAGGGCTTTTCAGCACAGCTTTTCCCCTTGACTGACACAGACAGGTGTGGAATCAATCCAGAGTGGAAAAGAGCACACACATAATGTCCGATGTTGACTACCTGCACTAAAGAAACTGTAGGGGGTGCTCAGTTATATTTAAGGGCCCAAAATGAGAGTGAGCGAAGTAGTCAAAAAATATATGTCGTTTTCATAACACTCATTCTTATCTCAACCAAGAAGTCGACCCAAACCAGCCCTCATAAACTGTGAGATACCAACTGCACCGCTCTCCACTTTGGTCCACATGGCTAGTCTAAAAATGGATCAACAACATTCCAGTGGTGATCCTACAGCAGGCCACCTGTCACCAGAACAGAATGTGTTTGCACAGACAGTGTGAGTCTTTAAGGCAAAAGTCAGATCAGCTTTCAGTGCTGGCTGACATGAGTCGGAAAAGAGAGTTGGATTGTCATGGTTTAGTCATTTAGTTTTATTCATTTTTTGCTACTATACAAGCTCTAGGATCTCTTGAAAATGGCCAGCAGAGGGAGCTAAAAGATAACTCAAGTTTTTAACAAGGAGCCAAAAGAGCAACGCCAAGATGGGCAGCAGCTTTTCACATATTTATGCATATTTACTCAGTGCTTTGGCATAAAATTTGGGATTAGCGAGGTCTTAAATTGTGTATTTTAGATCATGTGATTCTGAATTAACTGATAAGGAAAATAAATAAGCACTGGTATAACTGGTTATATTCTAGTCAAGATTTTCATTCTTGTTACTTTACTAATACTTAAAAGCGACAAGAGCTGATGAATGGCTACTAGTAAGCAAAACTGGGTGCCATCAACAATTGGAATATACTGAACCACAAAATTGCAAGTGGTTAGTAACAAGCTACTTGGAACTATTAGGATGCGGAATAAGGAATAAACACAAGTGGATAATTTATATTGGAGTAAACAATGAAATTAAGAAATACTAGTCAATAATTGATTACTTTCTAGTAATAGGTACTAGTAAAATAGTAATAATAGTTTAATTCCTAGTTAAACGTCTTACTGTAGTATTGTACTGTCTTTCCCTCGCGCATCTTTATTTATTTATTTCTCCCTATTCCCTCCCCTTTCAAACCCGGATGAATGACTTCACTTTTCCGTCTGGGTTTCCTTTATGGTCTCGAGATCTCCCTGTATTTCTCGCAAGGGCTCATCAGCAGGCGGACGCATCCCTCCTTTCTCCGGTACAACCGACGGTTCGCTCAGGAGAGCAGCACACTGGACCTGCTGATATAGATAGTTGCTCCAGGCTCTTACCTGGACTTATTTTCCGACACTGAGTAAAAAAAAAGTAATAGTTTAGAAAGACTTTAACCATAACTTTCTACAAATAATAGGCTATTAGCTTTTCCTCACAACTTCTTAGCTGGGAATTTGAGTAGGATAGCCATGTCCGAAGTGCTGCCATACAACGAGGGGAAGATGAACGGCTACGGGGCGGACAGTGATGTCAGTCAGCTCTCCTTCAGCTGTCGACTGCAAGACACGAACTCGTTCTTCGGAACGTCACAGTCCAAAAGGCCACCGAAACTCGGGCAGATTGGCAGGGCAAAACACGGTAGGTATCAAACGGGTTAATATAACTTTAAAATAAATATGTATGCAATCCCCATGACATATTAAAATTGATCTTGCCTGTAACTATGGCTAATAAACATGATAAACAGAGCACAGTGTTACACAGACAAACACAAATTATCAGATAAACATATGAGAAAAAAACAGTAATAGTAGCCTAATAAAAAAGTGAGTATAAAGAAATAAATCTGAACAAAATGTCAAATATATGCTTTAAAAAATACTCTTGGAACGTATAAATATGCAATATGAATTTACATTTTACAGTAAACATATATGTATTGCCTTATGTATTATCATTTTCACTGTAAATTTTATGGGAATTTATTTATTTATTAATAATATTTTTGCATTGAAATAAAATCGAATATAATTTTTCACTGTATGTGATGAGGGAACATACAGTTAACCAATTACAGTTATTATTTTTTTACTAAAATTATCTTAGTGAACATACTGTACAGTACATTTTAAAAAATGGCCCTTGATAGCACATTTTCCTGCTGACATAATTAGATAAATGCTACTTTTCTTACCTTTATGCATACAGTTTAAAAGCTCTACTAAACACCTGTGTCCTCTCTCCACAGTGGTCATCGAAGATGACCGAATAGACGAAGTTCTCAAAGGGATGACAGACAAGTCAACTCCCGGTGTGTAAACTTGAAAGATTTTGCTTTTTCAACCTTTTCTTTTAATCACCGGTTTGACGCACTTGTCGCCTGTGCATGTGAACGAGAGGTGAAGATGGTTCAGTGTATGAGTACAGGACGAAGGATGAAGAGCCACTCTGCACAATGGGTTAAAATAGCAAGATTTGAAGATGCTGGCAATTCTCCAACTGAAAACTGTGAAGAAAGCCTCCCAAGATTTCTGGTCATTAAGCCCCTCGTCTCATAGACGCCGTGGGTCTGGGTGTGAGATTTCATCATGACATCAACAAACAGAAGCCTCTGTTTCATAGGCATCTATCACACAATGAGCTGCTCGTTCAAGGGAGCTGTCCAGTTCAGCACCTGACGCACAACTTGACTCTCTTTCCAGAGAAATAAGCTACATATATATATTGCATGGAAATGGGATGATGTATGTAATCGAGGGAAGATTTTATTCACTTCCGTCACATCTACATCCATTCCATTTTCAATCCTTGACTGATCATATGCCCAAAATACATTTTATATTCACTTAACGCCAGCAAGGAAGATCTGAAGAATCAGCAATGGAGCGAAAATGAGAAGGAGTGCTTCTTGTTTGATTTATTGCATCTTTTCTATGACTGTTTATTTGTTTGGCGTCGTGTATAGAGTAATATATACGGTTGTCTTTGCATGAGCTTTTTCTCTTGTGCCATTGTGGGTGTTTCCACCTCTTTTAAACCCAGGCATGCTTGTTTTTACTGAAATCAATATTTGAATTTTTTATATCTGAATATTTGTTACTCAGAACAATACTAATAGATCATCAATACAGACAGGGTATGTGAGGATACAGAGGCATAAAACATAATCATAGAGGACAGACTGAATGTTATTTTGGAGAGGGGTTTTCACACATTAGCATAAACACGCTTTCTGTTGCAATAAGTGATCATGTCTTTGTTGATAATGAAATGGTTTGGTTAATATAATTTCAGAGTATGTTCAACAGCACCCTCACTGTAATTACATCAGTGTTTTTTTTTTTTTTAGCATCTCAGTTGATTATTTATTTGTTTGTTTTTGTATTATTTTAAAATATTCAGTGTGTGGTTTATTGTGCATGGAATATTTTTCAAGCTTATAACTAATTTATGAAGCAAAAAAATTGTACACAAATGTCTCTGCATTATACAAATTAATGAATAAATGAATTCAGATGATTCATTCATCATGAGGTTTCATTCTTTATATTTGTACTTAAATAACTGGGGGGGAAATGAGAACATACAGTAGATCCATAAATGACTAGCAATAGCAAATACTGAGAGAAAAATAAAAAGAGTGAACTGCAGAACATCTGCAATCCTTTAATTTGGATATAATCTGATGAATTTAAGCGGTCTCTGAGGCTCTTAATGCAGGAATGAGACCGAATGGAATAAATTCAGCTGTTTTCAGAAATTATAGTGAGTGTTGCCGCTTAAGCCAAGCTGAGAGAATAGAAAAATATGAATATATTGGAATGGAATAATCAACAAACAGACACTGTAGCGCATGCACCCAGGGCATGCAAACCTTCAGCTAGTTTAAATAAACTTGCAGATAAATAAACCTTACTAGTTTATAATCATAAAAATAGCTATTCTCTATTCAGACCAACACAATAAACAACTTAATAATAAACAAATACTGTATGTAACCAGATAATGATCAACTTAACGAAACTGTATACTTCCATCAGGGGACGACTATATCTATAATATTCAAATGTGATCATGGGACACCCGAACACTGCACAGTACACACTGCTAAACCACTCGTCCATCTCCTATAATTATGATCCCATAATTCCACTCACCTGAAACAATCCTCCATACACCCCTTGGAGATAAACCCTTCATTAAACAACTAGAGCACATAAACCATTATTGAGTGATCTTTCCACCGGGCTTAAACAATCAGACAACAAGAACAGTAAGGTGATGTTTGTTTTGAAGCAAAAAGGGTGTCCAAACTGACCAGGTTGACAACATGTTTGTTTTCAAGTGAACATCTTTGCTTTAGGTGTTTGCAACAAAATAATATTATAAAATATTATAAGCAAAAGCCTGCAAAAAAGGCCTAATATCTAATTTGATGAAGCTGAGTTAAAACATATCAGTAACAATAATTTTATAACACATACAGACAGCTTAAAAGAAGAAGATATTTCATTATTTTCCCCCCTCAAAATCTGTAATTTTCTATCACTGTTTGAAAATAATAAAATACCCACAGATGTAGCTGAAGACATCTGGGCCATGTTTGCATTTTCCTCACATTTTAACCTTGTTTTCATAACTTCAGATTATAGCCTAAAAAAATATCCTTAGTATCATTCATACATGAGAAAATCATCCAGCAAATGAACAGATAGTTTAAACCTGACTCAGACGAAGATAGCAATCATGCCATTGTGGCAGTTTGAATAATTTCTTCACTTTATAAATAGTTTTTTAAATAAAAAATGCTTGTTTTAAAATAAACACTTCTTTAAATAGACTGCATCAGTGATTTACATATTTATGAATATTCTGCATAATTCTATTTAGCAGTTCAAATGTGCTTTCATCTGTATTACAACCACAAATCCCGATCCAAGAAGGTTCAATTTCAGTTCAAAAGTTTTATTTGCTGTATCAGTTTTCACGATGAACCAAACGAATGCCTCCTAGAAGTTGTGTAATTGGCCATGAAGTAGTGCCTCAACTAGCACAGAACAATCAAAACAACACTCAAGATCCTTTTCTTATCGAGATCTAGACTCAAATTATATTTCAGCAGAGAATTAAAAATGAAAGATTTCTGGTTTATTAATGCAGGACTCAGAAGAGTTTGTGTTCTGCTGAGGCATGCTGTAGTGTTAGATGTTTATTTGCAACAAATCCAGAGGAGAGGCATCGGACCACTACCACTACAGGAGCTCCGGGAGGCAGGATACCCAGCACTTGCTGCAGGGACGATCTGCATGTGGTGCACCTCACTGCTGACACACACACACACACACACACACCAACATGTCATTGTGAGTTTGAATTTCAGATTGAATGTTAGGGGATATTTAAGACAACATTCTGAATCTGAATTGAAGATAGGCTGAGTATGCAGAAAAAAAATAAGGAACAAAAGAAAGGTAAGATGAGGAGAGACAGAAGAACAAAGAGGCAAAAGAGATTTTTGAGGAAAGGAGGGTCTTTTTTTAGTATTGAATGAAATTTGTTTTTCTTGTCTTATCTTTGTTATATCACCCATAATCTCAGATAGCATGTGCATTTATATGCATTCTTTGTGATTAAAGTTTTTTTTTGTTGAGAAAGTTGACCAAGATTGTGCACCATTCAGATCTAAATTGATGTACCAAAAATGATAGAGAAGTATAATGTAAATGTGAAATGAAGGAAATAAAACTGAAATAGATTTTAAATACTGCTTTTTACCAGAATTAATTTAATATAATAATTATTATTTTTATTAATTACACATAAACATGCTATCATAATATGGAAACATATGTAGCAAAATTCAATTTAAAATGTAATATGCAACAGAAAAAATGATTTTTAAGTTTTTCAGACAGGGTTATTATAGTTAATTAAAAGTAAAAAAAAAATGTATATCAACATAAACTATAACAGTATAACAATGATACTAAAATAACACTATGAAATTTGTATTTAATATATATATATATATATATATATATGTATGTATATACAGTATGTATGTGTTATATTTGGCATATATATTTTTGGCTTAATTTGATAATTATTCCTTCAATTACATATTTAATAAATTTTGATTACATTAATTGTAATACAATTATTTGCATAATAATTACTGTTATAAAATGATATAGTGGACTTTTTGATTGTTGTGTTAACACATTTGTGTCCAAATTTTTCTGAACCATTTCATGCATAAAGTCATGTTAAGAGTGTCCATATGTGAACGTTCTGCATTTATTTTCCCCAGTTTTTTTATTTATTTATTTATTTTCTTGAAAATTGTATTTGAATGTACAGCAGCTACATTTCAGAATTTGTAAATATACTGTCTATTCCTGCAAAATTCTACATACTGTGTCACAGAATAAATAGTCAGCATCCAGTCAAAAATGTATAAATATTTTGTCACAGAACCTTTTTTGAGATTGTTTTGAATTGTATGTTAGCCAATTTACTAGGCTTGTGTTGTGTTATGTATATATATATGTATATGTATATGTAATATATTGCACATTTATGACTTGCTTTTGTTTGTTTTTATACCTTACACCATGAACACACTTTCTATCCATCATTACCTATTCTTGAGCAAAAGGTTTTCCAGTTCATAACTATGTCATTCCAGGCAGAGGAGGAGACTGTTAGAACGGGTGGGGTGGAATCCATCATTGTCCTTCAAAGACAAGAAGCTTTAAACAGAAGTTTCATGAATTCAAATGTTTATATAATCCTTGAGCATGGGATTATACCTTTATGGGAGCATCCCAAAGGAATTCCATTAATGGGATGCTGTATACATTGTTGAAGTAAGCCGATATATATCCTTGACGTTAGCAGGATTAGATGAAAACCCTCCACAAGCAGTATTTCACTGCCATTCATCCTTGACTACAGTGAATTTCTAGAGAATATCCAATAATAGAGAAAGTTACTAAGACACAATTTATCCTATCCATGAAAATGCCAAGAAAAATTTGCATTATTCATTACATCTTTAAAATCCAATAAATAAAATACAATATAGAGCTGTTGTAAGCTGTGTCTGATATGTATTGTTTATTTGTCCTCCATGCAAAGCTTTTTCTCCTAAGAGTAAAAAGAGCAGGATAGTAATAAACAAAACAGAAACTATACTGACTTACAATTTAATTCAAAATAAAGACAAATGTGAGAGATGGAAAAACATGCTGTGTGGAGAACAGATAGTGATGATATATTGTTACTTACCTACTAGATTGACTAGTAAAATGTATGTATCTTAAAGGAATAGTTTACCCAAAAAGAAAAAATGTACTCACCCTCAGGCCACCCAAGATGAGTTTGTTTTATGCATTTGAACAGATTTGGAGAAAATTAGAATTACATCACATGCTCATCAATGGATCATCTGCAGTGAATGGGTGCCATCAGAATGAGGGTCTAAACAGTTTATAAAAGCATCATAATAATTCAGAAGTAATTCTCCTATTCATCTATATCATGCATGGCCTAAGGGTTAGCTAATGTAATATACATTAGATTAAATATTGATGTCAGAATATAATATGGGTAAAAAGAAATGCTAACATTTTTGATCATGCAGAAATCATGTAAATATAAAGAAAAGTGTGATGAACCAGGTGAGTCAGCATTTTATTTCATTCAAAATTCATAGCTCAAACCTAACATAATGTTAACAGGCTATGTTTCAGTATATATCTGATGAATAACATTTTAGCTGTGACTCATTGTACAGTATGTGTGAATGTGACCCACAATTCACTCTTCATTAGCTCACTGTGAGGCTTCCCTCAAACACCAGCGGCTGGAATATATTTGTGACGAGTGGGGCGGGGCCGAGGGACATGGGAGCGAGGCCGGTGGAGTGATTGGAGATGAGCTACACCTGTTCGACCTGCCGGTCTCGAGGCCCATGGAGGAGATGGAAGGATATAAAACTGGAGCGACGACAGTGAAGGACGAGAGAGGACCAGGCCTGGGCTTTTAGTTGTGTTTTGGTTTTTATTTGCGCGCACCAGTCGTCCGTGAGGGGCTGGTGCGCTGTTTTGTGTTTGTTTTGTAATTAAAGTTTCATTTTGATTGTCCGCCGGTTCCCGCCTCCTTCTTCCCGACGATTAGGAAGTTTAATCCATTACAATATTCAAGCTAAATTGGACCACCATGTTTCTTGACCAGTGAGTCAGTCTGTGTCTGTTTTTAACAGATGTGGGAACTATGAGCGGTTCCTTCTGATCATATAGAGAACATGACTTGCTTATCACTGAGTCTGTTGTCTTGAGGACAAACCTAAGTGTCAGGTTATGTCATTTAAGATTTTAATAAATAAAACACAAACAGGAATCAGACTGACTCTTGCATGACTGAATTTAGCACTACATCACTTGCTCACCAATGGATCCTCTTCGTGAATGGGTGCCGTCAGAGTCCAAACAGTTGATAAGAACATAGAAATTATTCACAAGTAATCCACATGACTCCAGTCCAGCAATTAACCTCTTGTGAAGTGAAAAGCTGCTTGTTTATTAGAATAGAAAAATTAGTATTAGAATAGAAAAAAAGTTGACTAATCTCATGATTTTTGAAATGTCTTTAAAATCCACAACAAATCAAAAAAGTCAAAAAATGCATTAAATTCTATAACTGAATTAAAAAAATTATATAAATGCATTAAAAACTTGCATTATAAATACACCTAAATACATTTACAGTTTTTTTACGATTGTTTACACACTAAAATTAAAATTTCCACAAAATTAGCAAAATTTTACTCCAATGAGCAAAACACCTCCACAGATTTGCACAACATTACACACAATGTCTGCTTCACCCTTTTTGCAAAACATTACACACAGTGATTTGTAAAACTCTACACACATTTTCACACCTTAGACACAGATAAGGATTGTGAGGTTACTTCCTTGTAATTAGCACCGGATTGCCAATAACCACACTAATGAATGAATTGGATAAACACATCTACCAGGTGTGGAAGCACACATGTGCTAATTTGAAAACGCAGCACTCAGGTGTGCTATAAAAGGCAGCAGGTGAGTTCACCTGTCTTCAACAAAAATAGAAGGAGTTAGAAGAAGAAGAAGAGTGAGAATGAGAGGGGGAGCTCAAAGAGAAGATGAAGGCGGTAGAGGAAGAGGAGAAGGAGGTAGAGGAAAAGGCATAGGTAGAGGAGAAGAAGGTAGAGGAAGAGGAGAAGGAGGTAGAGGAAGAGGCATAGGTAGAGGAGAAGGAAGAGGAAGAGGAGAAGAAGGTAGAGGAAGAGGAGAAGGAGGTAGAGGAAGAGGAGAAGGAGGTAGAGGAAGACACCTAGGTAGAGGAAGAGGTAGAGAAGGACTTGAAGAGGTGATAGAACCTGAACAAAGAAGACGAGGACCAAATTTGACTCGAGAAATCCGTGCAACACTTATTGACCATGTTATCAACCATGGACTGACACTGATGGAAGCTGGACCAAGAGTTCAACCAAATCTCAGCAGAAATACTGTTGCGTCAGTAATTCGGACATTTCATCGAGAAAACAGGTAAGCTAACCACACAGTATACATTGAAACTGAAGCTTGTATAATCAATATTGTTTACTGTGACATTTGACAGTAGGCTGCATATATATATATTTATATATATATATATGTATTAGTTTTTTTCAATTGTTTACACGCAATTTTGAAAACGGAGTTCTTTTTGTCAAAATATAATCACAATTATCCAAACACCACAATCAATTAGCAAAATTCCTAGATTGTTTGCAAAATGACACACTTCAGTCAAAACATATACACATATTTGTGAAAATGCTATTCGTTTTCATTTAACCAACACAGTCATCAATGATCATACACTATTGCAGACAGTTTCACACTGCTGTGATAAATAAAAAACACATTTGTAAAAAAAAAAAAATAGATTTTTGACCAGACATTCTTATTGTATGTAAGAGATAATTTGGGTGACAAAAAATAGTGAGAAACTCACAACATTATTCATGATTTGTTTTGAGATAAGGAGAATGTAGACAAATACTGTAGGCCTACTATAACCTTACCAAGCACTGCACAGCACTTGATGCTGCAGACTGAATATTTCAAGTATTTATTTCAATACTTACAGTATTTCTTACCATAATCAGTTACAGTAATCAACCAATGATATCAATTACTGTAAACAAATAAAATCTATAGACAAATAAAAATTACTGCATGAATTACAGTACATACACTTTGACTCTGAAGAAAAGTAAAGTAAAAGTAAAGAGAAATGAAAGAAACTACTGTAAAAGCAACAAGAATACTGTAACTATCCGTCTCTCCGTCTGGCTGGATCAGGCCATAAGATTTCAACCACATCACAGGCTATGTCTTCATTGGCAAGGCACCGTTGGAAGAATCGCCTTGTGTGATGAATCCACCCCTGCACTGAAGCTGCTTTAATAAGATCACATGCCTGTTCCATGGCCTGAATGAGGGGCAAACGCTCATAAGGCCGCAGGTCATATAACTTCCACCGCCACGCTAAAAAAAAATCTTCTATAGGATTCAGGAAGGGGGAGTATGGGGGAAGGTATAAAACTTCAAAATCAGGGTGATCATGGAACCAGTTCTGGACCAGAGCAGCCCGATGAAATGAGACATTGTCCCAAACGACAATGTACCGCATCTGGTCCACTTGGTGTAATGCTGTGACAATCTCATGCAATCGGTCAAGAAATGCAAGTATCAGATTTGCATTATAGGGTCCCAGATTTGCATGGTGGTGGAGGACCCCATTTTGTGTAATAGCAGCGCAAAGGGTGATGTTACCCCCTCGCTGCCCTGGCACATTGGTGATTGCCCTGTGCCCAATTACATTTCTCCCTCTTCTTCTTGTTTTTGCAAGGTTAAATCCAGCCTCATCCACATATATAAATTCATGTTGAATTTCAGCAGCATCCATTTGCAAGACTCTCTAAAACACATTAAAGAAAATAGGATGCTATTCAATATCTATAGCACAGTATTTTTTTTGGTACCCGGTATAAATGGTACATTTGCTTCATGTATATTTGATTTTTCTTTAGGATTCGACCTAATGTTGACAGAGAGACTCGTTGGATGTTATTGAAAATATTGTCATCATTGATGATATTGGCTTGGATTTCTCGTAGCCTGATACAATTATTGGCCAAAACCATGTTCACAATGGCGGACTCTTGTGCACGACTAAACATAGGGCCCCTTCCACCTTGGTGTCCTCGACCCTCAATCCTATGTCAAAAAAAAAAAAAGATAATAAATATAAATATATATATGCATCCTACTGTCAAATGTCACAGTAAACAATATTGATTATACAAGCTTCAGTTTCAATGTATACTGTGTGGTTAGCTTACCTGTTTTCTCGATGAAATGTCCGAATTACTGACGCAACAGTATTTCTGCTGAGATTTGGTTGAACTCTTTGTCCAGCTTCCATCAGTGTCAGTCCATGGTTGATAACATGGTCAATAAGTGTTGCACGGATTTCTTGAGTCAAATTTGGTCCTCGTCTTCTTTGTTCAGGTTCTATCACCTCTTCAAGTCCTTCTCTACCTCTTCCTCTACCTAGGTGTCTTCCTCTACCTCCTTCTCCTCTTCCTCTACCTCCTTCTCCTCTTCCTCTACCTCCTTCTCCTCTTCCTCTACCTCCTTCTCCTCTACCTATGCCTCTTCCTCTACCTTCTCCTCTACCTATGCCTCTTCCTCTACCTCCTTCTCTTCCTCTTCCTCTTCCTCCTTCTCCTCTTCCTCTACCTTCTTCTCCTCTACCTATGCCTCTTCCTCTACCTCCTTCTCCTCTTCCTCTACCGCCTTCATCTCCTCTTTGAGCTCCCCCTCTCATTCTCACTCTTCTTCTTCTTCTTCTAACTCCTTCCATTTTTGTTGAAGACAGGTGAACTCACCTGCTGCCTTTTATAGCACACCTGAGTGCTGCGTTTTCAAATTAGCACATGTGTGCTTCCACACCTGGTAGATGTGTTTATCCAATTCGTTCATTAGTGTGGTAATTGGCAATCCGGTGCTTTGTAATTACAAGGAAGTAACCTCACAATCCTTATCTGTGTCTAAGGTGTGAAAATGTGTGTAGAGTTTTACAAATCACTGTGTGTAATGTTTTGCAAAAAGGGTGAAGCAGACATTGTGTGTAATGTTGTGCAAATCTGTGGAGGTGTTTTGCTCATTGGAGTAAAATTTTGCTAATTGTGTGGAAATTTTAATTTTAGTGTGTAAACAATCGTAAAAAAACTGTAATCTTTTTTTTGTTTTGTTTTTTGACATAGGATTGAGGGTCAAGGACACCAAGGTGGAAGGGGCCCTATGTTTAGTCATGCAAAAGAGGCCGCCATTGTGAACATGATTTTGGCCAATAATTGTATCAGGCTACGAGAAATCCAAGCCAACATCAATGATGACAATATTTTCAATAACATCCAACGAGTCTCTCCGTCAACATTAGGTCGAAACCAAAAGAAAAATCAAATAAACATGAAGCAACTGTATCGGGTACCATTTGACAGAAATTCAGAGAGAGTGAAACATCTGCGCAATGAGTATGTGGAGGTATGCATTGTTCATCTGACTATGGTGTGGTATCATGCACTGCTCATAATGTTCTGTCACAAAAAAAATACTGTGCTATAGATATTGAATAGCATCCTATTTTCTTTCATGTGTTTCAGAGAGTCTTGCAAATGGATGCTGCTGAAATTCAACATGAATTTATATATTGTGCAGTGCTTGGTAAGGTTATAGTAGGCCTACAGTATTTGTCTACATTCTCCTTATATCTCAAAACAAATCATGAATAATGTTGTGAGTTTCTCACTATTTTTTGTCACCTAAATTATCTCTTACATACAGTAAAAATGTCTGGCCAAAAATCTATTTTTTTTTTTTACAAATGTGTTTTTTATTTATCACAGCAGTGTGAAACTGTCTGCAATAGTGTATGATCATTGATGACTGTGTTGGTTAAATGAAAACAAATAGCATTTTCACAAATATGTGTATATGTTTTGACTGAAGTGTGTCATTTTGCAAACAATCTAGGAATTTTGCTAATTGATTGTGGTGTTTGGATAATTGTGATTATATTTTGACAAAAAGAACGTTTTCAAAATTGCGTGTAAACAATTGAAAAAAACTGTAAATTAATAAATATCATTCCACGTTAAAGGAGGTTTACCTAAAATTGTTCCAAACCTTTATGAATTTCTTTCTTCTGTTGAACATAAAATAAAATATTTAGAAAAATACTATAGTATGGAATAAAAAAATACAATGGAAGTCAATGGCTACCAGCAACTGGTTGAAATTATTACAAATGTTCATTTTTTTGGATGAACTATCTCTTTAGAGAGCCCATCAAACAAAATAAACAAACAAACAAAAAAATTGTATCTTATATTTTCCATGGTTTAAACACCTGTTCAGTATTAGTGTCTTTAATAAAGTTTAAAGTAAGGTGTATTATATAAACCGGTCATTTGGCACATCACATTTACCACAGGTGACCTTCTCACATGTTTGAGCACATCAGTTCTGGCATTTCTTTAGCATGAGTCAGACAAATCCTTGAAGCATGCACTGTCATCTAGTGCGCAGAGATCCATCGTCATGGCAACCTTTTCTGAATTCAATAGTAGACTGTTATTAAAAGAGCGAGACGCGAGATACTCTTTCTACCAGCGAGAAACATCCATTCATCACAGCATGATGTCTCAGCTGTCAAACATTTAAAATGAAGGAGAAAAGGAAAATGTGAATTATTGAATAAATAACGTAACCGATGCCTAAAACGTCACTTAGCTGAATCACGTTCCAGCTCCGCCTGAGGCCTTGGTGACTTTTCTGAATTGAAATGCTTGAATGTTGTATAACTTGCATTGCTATTTTCTCCACACCTTGCAAAAAAATAATTTTGACTGCACCATACTGCCTCTAAAATACCTCAAGAGCAGGTTCTCATAAAACGCTTTAATAGATTGTAGACGAATATGGAATTACACATTTTTCAGAGTTTGTCTCACATTTCTGCCTTTTTTCAGAAATGCACGTTTATATCTCGCAATTCTGAGTTTATATCATACAGAAATGCAAGAAAAAAGTCAGAATTGTGAAAAAAAAAGGCCACCTACTTTTTTGATGTCACCGTCTAAAAATCACTAATTAACCTAATAAACTGAAATCTAGAATGATCTACAAAACTAAATATTATATACAATTAATTAAAAAATAATAATTTCTTCTGAATTTTAGATTCAGGAGCATTTTCATTACTGGTCTCCATTCCAGATCTCATGCTCTTTTGTGTACCTGATTCAATCTGTGAGGTCTTTGAGCAAACCACTGGAAGTATTATAAGCAAACTGGCAATAAGAGCCGCACAGACAACCAGTTATGTAAGTTTAATGTACTAAAATTTGAAAAGGTATGCTAAAAACTTATGTAAAGACTTATGTAGATCTCTCAGGACAGGCTGAGAAAATATTTAGAATGATTTTAAGAAGGGGAAAATGATATGTGTATTTATACATACACAACTCAGAATGCAAATCTTCTTTAATTACCATTAAATGTTAATATATTGGACTTTAACTTGGTTACAATCTGAAATCTACTTGAACGCAAATGTACAATACGATATTAGGATGCTGAAGTTCTGTTTCAACCTACTGCAAAATTAGTCTTTAGTCTCTTGTTCATGATGTGAAAGTGTTTTTGATTCATCCGAAAACATCAACAGGAGATGTTTTGGGTAAGAGCACACTCCATCTTGTATTCTGTAGAG
Organism: Carassius carassius; assembly: GCF_963082965.1. Lineage (NCBI taxonomy): Eukaryota > Metazoa > Chordata > Actinopteri > Cypriniformes > Cyprinidae > Carassius > Carassius carassius. The sequence goes on from NC_081796.1 coordinate 19,645,537, forward strand.
CCGTTATTGTTCAGAGGCTTCAGGAAAAGTAGGGCAAGCTGTCTGTCTCTCGTGCCACCTCTGCAGGCCCCAGGGATGTGATTTTTCTCGGAGTGTGGGCGAGATCCTTGCGGGTGACAGGACACATCTGCCTTGTTTCTTTGCTATCCTTCTGTTTCTCTCTCGCTCTACCTGTCTTCTTATTAAGGATGGCATGAAATAAAAATCTGATGACTACGTAAATTGTCTCATATCATGAATCACACGTCCTGGAGCACACAGTTAAACGACATGTCTCTCTTGCATATGATCAGCTTACACTGGTGTTAAAACAGATTTCGGTTGCATCTTCTACCTTTCAGTGATGGTTTAACTACGAATCAAAATTTTGTCATCATTTAATAACCCGTACGTCATTACAAATTTTGTTTCTTTGATTTTAGTAAGCTTGGTTAAACAAATGATTTACATAAAAAAAATTGTTTTTTGAGTTTGTGCATATCAAGACTTCTAAAGCCATGTAATAGCTTTAGACCAAAAATTAAGTTGTTACTGTTCAGTCAATCTTCCACTCTAGAGTAGCTCAAAAAATCTCTTTAACGACCAACACTTGTAAACAGAGTATTTTATTGTACATAATATCTAATTAAGCCGTTTTGTCAAATCATGCAAAAAGCACGAAAATATTATTTAATCATGTGTTTAGAAAAACAGAGCAGTCGGCCATTTTACTCCAAAATGTCATGTCCTCCAAAATCATGCTTTTGTTAATCCTAATTATGATTATTGAAGTTAGAAGTTATTATAAATTATAATTATAAGATTGGGAAAAAAATTGATTTAAAAAATCATAATATAAAAGTCATAATTTTGACAAAAATTAGAATTATGACATTAAGAGTTATATTTATGAAATATTTATATTTATGAATTTTAGCCAAGATGCCGGGGTTACACCTCTACTCTTTTTCGAAGGACATCCTGGGATTTTTAATGACCACAGAGAGTCAGGACCTCGGTTTAACGTCTCATCCGAAAGACGGATGACAAAAATGTTAGACTTATGTCATAATTATGACTTTTTACCACATAATCTCAACTCTTTATCTGACAAAGTCATAATTATTATTTACCAAAGTATTGTTTTATTTCTTATGTGGTGGAAATGGACTTCCATAGTTGATGGAAATGACAAAAATAATAATAATAATAATGACAGAATTCTTGTGTCACTGCATGACACTGGTATTTTTTACAGTTTTTCTCAATTGTTTACACACATTTTCTGAAAGCATGCCTCATATTCTCAAAACTCTACACACAAATCCAAAAACACACACACAATGGGCAAAACCCCTCAATGCTCCTGCAAAATGAAACTTTACATTCAAAACAATGTTATTTCTTCTCAAAATGGTATTTTGTTTTCAAATGACACACACAAACCATCATATGAATAGACATTTATAAGAACCATTTGAACACTGATGTGCTCAGTGTAAAACACTATGATGAATGGAAAACACTTATTCTCCATTAATCATAATCAGTGTTACACTTACTACAGACAGTACATACATAAGTGTGTTGTAAAATATTTGAGAATATTGTTTTTACAGAACACACAAATACACGGTAACGAATATATTTAATTTTTCCCACAAAAACAATGTACACACTGTACATCCCAACCAACACAAAGTAGGACATACAGTGGTCTACATACAAAACAACAGAAGAATTTACTGTATACAGTTACAGTAATACTGTAAAAAAAACACTATGCTGCATCCTCTCTTCTGTTGCGGTCTGGCCACAGCACCTCATCCACATCACAAGCAATGTTTTCCCTGGCCAAGCAGTGGGGGAAATATCGCCTAGCATGGCGATTCCAGCCATGAAAAGCATCAGCTGCTATATCTCCACATGCGTCCTCCATAGCTTGGAGAAGAGGTATACGCGTTTGAGGATTTCGGTCATACACTTTCCATCTCCAGGCAGAAAAAAAATCCTCAATAGGATTAAGGAATGGAGAATATACATTTATTCACTTAGCTGACGCTTTTATCCAAAGCGACTTACAATTGCCACATATGTCAGAGGTCGCACACCTCTGGGGCAACTAGGGGTTAAGTGTCTTGCATAGGGACACATTGGTGTCTCACAGTGGATTCGAACCCGGGTCTCTCACACCAAAGACATGTGTCTTATCCACTGCGCTAGCACCACCCCATGGGGGTATGGAGGGAGATAAACAACTAAAAAGCGTGGGTGGGCAGTGAACCAGTTACGAACCAGAGCAGCCCTGTGGAAACTTACGTTGTCCCAAATGACAACGTACCTGAGCTGCTCTGGGCCATCTACCTGATCTGGTGGAATGAGTGTGTTGTGTAGGGTGTCCAGGAATGTGATCAGATGGGCGGTGTTGTAGGGGCCAAGGGTAGCATGGTGATGGATGACGCCGTGATGGGTAATCGCTGAACACATTGTGATGTTCCCTCCGCGCTGGCCAGGGACTTCAACAATGGCACGCTGGCCGATTATATTCCTTCCCCTCTTTCGTCTTTTTGTGAGGTTGAACCCAACCTCATCAATGAAGATGAACTGGTGCTCCACTGCAGCCACCTCTAGCTCAAGGACTCTCTGAAACACACATGACAATATCAGAAATAGACATGGAGTGGTCACTATTGTGAAGCTCAATCGTTATGATTACAATATTGAAATATGTATAATTTACAGTAATGTATACAGTGTTGAGAGTATGCATCAATTGTGGGACTCACTTGCACATAGTTATGTCGCAATTCTTTGACTCTTTCTGAATTGCGTTCAAATGGCACCCTGTAGACCTGCTTCATCCTGAGATGATTTCTGCGCAAGACACGGTCCAGTGTTGAAAAGCTTACCCTATCAATATTTTGAAATATGTCATTGTTTTCTATTATCTTTCTTTGTATTTGCCGTAATGTTATGGCATTGTTTTCTAGGACCATGTTAATGATTTGAGTTTCCTGTTCAGGAGACAGAACACGTTCCCGACCGCCTTGTGTTGGTAATCTTTCAGTTCTGCCAAACAAATACATAGTAAAATAGTGTAAATACAAAGTAGGTATACATTTCCTATATACATGAAGCATACTTTACAGTATATTTACAGTCCTACAGAACAGTCCACGGGCAATACTGTACTACTGTACTCATTGAATACTGTATTTATATGTAGTACTGCAATTTTCTAGTGAGAGTAGATTTCTTACCTATTCTCATTTCGGAAAGTCCGGATGATGGATGCCACAGTGTACCTGCTCAAATTTGGCTGTACTCTTTGCCCAGCCTCCCTCATTGTTAGACCATGGTTGACCACATGATCAACTAAAGTGGCTCGGATCTCATCAGAGATTACGTTCCTTGGCCTTCCTCGTCCTCGTCCTCGTCCTCGTCCCCGTCCTCCTCCTCCTCCTCCTCCTCCTCCTACTCTCACTCCTCTGGCTCTGCCTCTGTTTCCAATGTTGGCATCCATTGTTCCATTGAAGAGCTCACCTGTTGCCCTTTTATGCTAAAGCTCTGATTGCTAATTGTAAAACTGTGTGACGGGTGTTTGCCCGCGTGATGAGTCAGTGTGCATATCTGAATGGCAGCGTGTTCCTTGTGAAAACAAGAAATTTTCCGCATGAAAATTGTGCCTAAAGCAGAGAATTGTGTGTAGTGTTTTGAAAAAAGTGTGTTTTAGAACTGCAGTTTGAGTGTAAAGCAGGAATTGTGCTTGTAGTTTAGCAGAATTGGCTCAGGGGGTTGGTGAATGAGTTACATGTTGTGGTCATTGTGTCTCAAGTACCAGAAAATGTGTGTAAACAATCGAGAAAAACTGTAATAAACTAATTTGTTTGAAAAAGATGTTTTAGGGAACTCTTAAAGAATTTCTGAGTCAATGGGCAAAAAAGAGCAGATAGACAAGCGTGTTTCCATATAAACTTCATAAACAAATAACAAAAAATAGCCTAGGAACACATTTACACAAGTACATTATCATTAGAGTCCTCACAGAAATTAGGGCCATTTGTACTGCATTGTGTTTCTAAAATTCCCTCCTGCTGATAACTCGAAAACAGCCCATGAGAGCAGATTACAGGCGGTGTGTGTGTGTGTGCATGTGTGTGTGTGTGTGTGGACGTCTGTGTGGATGTGTGATGCTCTCTCAGGAGCTTGCTGAAGGCTCGCTTGCTCCAATCAATGTGGCAAGCCTGGGTACTTTAGGCTGCTGGGAGATGTGCTTGCCTGGATCAATGAGGCAGAGCTGGCAGCCTGTTATAACTGACTCTTATTTAAACAAAGCACAAATACAAGAAACTGGGGAGAGAAGTTGAGACAAAGCAAGTTGCACGTGTTGCTCTGCACATGTGTATTGCGGTTATGGCAACAAAAAGACAAGAATGAGTAAATGATGATCCTAAAAAGCTCACACTCACTTATTAGGGAAAATATCAATGCAAATGCCTGATGAATTACCTCAAAAGTTAGTTGAAGAACTTTGATCAGCATTAAATGTTTGCTCAAGGGAAGCATTAACCTTCCTGTTTTTCCGAATGAATCGGGTCCTTCAGCTATTGGAACGGGGCCATGTGTTGATCAGGCCCCAGATGTCATTGACGTGTGTTTTCTTCAAAAGCAAGACGGGGGACTTGTCTATATGCTGTCCAATGATGCCTGTCTGAGCAGACCTGTAGTAGAAGAGAAAGAGAGTGAGTACAATTACTACAGAAATAAATCAATGCGTCCTTTCACTGAGCCAAGAAACATCTCCTGCTGATCAAAACGACCTGATGAGGGAAATGAATAATCAATATCGCTCTAGAGTGTTTGTGTGAGGTGATGAACCGTGAAAATATTTGTCATAAGAGTGACAACTATATCAATTGTAATCAGTGAATGGACATACAAATACTGTGTAGCCTCAATCATTTGCCAACCAGGGGGACTTTTATGTCGCTGTTTTTTTTTCTAAATGTCAATTTTGTCAACTTTTACTGTATGTGTATGTTTTATTGTTTCACGCCCAGGATTTCAATATACAGTTTAACTATGAAAATCCATTTTATATATATACCAGCAACATTTTTGGTTGAAATGTCCATATAAAGCACCCATTTTATTCCTAGATTGTTTACAATATAATTTCCAATACACAAAAAAAAGCTATTAAACAATACATATGTTTTGGAAATATTTATGACTTGAAAATAAAATTAAAACATCAAAATAAAAAATTTTATACTTGCAGAACATGTTTGAAGGAAGCATAATTTCCAAAAATCCACAGGGACCCTGTATATCCCAGGACGGCAGCCCTCTCTTATTGCTGGAGACATGAACACAGGTAAAAAGAAGAATATAACTAATTTATTGCATTTTTACTTCTTAACCTCAACTTTTCAGTGATTTCCATCTCTGTTTTCCCAAGAGGTGCATGGAGGAAAGCAGTCTAATTACTAAAGTTCCTGACTGCTTACTCAACTTTCTCTTACGAAACTCTGTGCAAACGTTTTCATTTTATCAGACTAGGAAACCCAGTTACACTTTCAGTCAGATGCAAGCAAACTCATAAGAAAATATAAGAATATTGCTTTATTGGCAGCAACAAACGCATGTTTACAGCTATCCACTTTAATGACAACAGTGAAATATTTATGATGGTGAATTCCGCTCACATAACTGTAGGGTGCTTCAAAGTCACAAAAATACACACAACTACATAAAGTTGCTTTAATGTTACATAAAGTTGCTTTAATTCACTCAAAACGTCCCTCTCTGATGTGTTTAAAGTTGGACAGTCCAAATCATTCTCGTGAGTCGATTTGTCCTAAACAGTTCTCTGAAAGCATTTTAGTGTAAATGTATGTGGTCAACTTTGACAACCTTTAGACAAAGCTGTTAATTTCTCCCACCTTCAACAAAAGCTAATTGAAAAATTCTGTTACTCACCCACACGATCCAAAATCTGTGTGCTGTTATTTTTTCAGATAAACAACCTTATACAGCTTTTGCCATATAGTTCATATTGATCAGGGAATGTAAAATATCAAAATCATTCACATCAAATGTGAATAAAAAAGAATAAAATGCAAAACAGTGCAAACAATCAAGTCGCAAAACGTTGTCCTTGTTATTACAGTAAGAATCTGTGTATCACAGTATGAACAGTGTGTATGACCGCTAATGAATTAACAACAAAACAAATCATCAAATTTAGAGAGAATCGATATCAGAGGTTCTGTAATAGAACACAGATGAAATGAAACAATGCAAATTAAGGTAAAAGTAAAGGTACAGAATATAATCAAACACTCTTTTCACATTAAAAGAGCAATTTCTCTTAGGAAATATGGAAAATTGGCAAAAAAGATGCTTTTTCGAATGTAAAATGTGTAGCTAGATACAGTGTATGTGTGTGATTGTGTGTCCTGTGGTTGAAAGCATTATGTTACGGATGGTTGGTTCTCTTGTTAAGGGGGTCCACAAGGGCATTCCTTGGGTGAGACCCAATTACAGTTTTTTCTGATTGCTTAAACACATTTTTTGTAACTATTGGCTACACACAAATAAGAAAACCTTTCACCCAATTATCAAAACATTGTAGTTCTCTTGCAAAAGCGAACACAGCTAGATTAACTCTTCACACCTTCGTAAAAATGGTGTTTTCGTATCAAACAGTAAACACAAGCCATCATCTACTAAGCACACAGTGTGCCAACTACACACTGATGGTATGAATACAAAACACATCTGGCTTTTGCTTTCTCGGTGTACAGATGTTAATTTGAGGTCATACTTTTGTCATAATGTCATGTAAACATACAAGGATCCAAACTTCAAGTATTGGTGTTTATTCACACTCATCAAAACCAAGACAAAGTCAGAACACAAAATAGTAATTTCAGAAAAAAAAAGAAAAAAAAAAGACAATTAGCCTACATCATGTCGTCTTTCTGGGTCCGGCCACAAAATTTCGTCCACATCGCATGCGACATCCTCCAGTCCAAGGCACCGGGGAAAATATCTCCTTGAATGCCGTATCCAGGCCTGACATGATGCCTGGTCAATATCTCTACATGCCTCCTCCATTGCCTGTAAAAGGGCTACCTGTTGATGAGGATGACGGTCGTTTCCAGGGCCAGGCAGAGAAGAACTCCTCGATGGGATTTAAGAATGAGATTATGGAGGGAGGTTGAGTGCCATGAAGGATGGGTGGTCTGTAAACCAGTTGCGGACCAAGCAGCCCTATGGAAACTAACATTGTCCCATATGATGACATATCGGGTATGCTCTGGTCTCTGAACAGTGAGCATGTCATGTAAGGAGTCCAGGAATGCAATAATGTGTGCAGTGTTGTACAGTATGGGCCTATGGTTGCATGATGGTGAACAACACCATTTTGGCTTATAGCTGCACACATGGTTATGTTACCACCACGTTGTCCTGGGACATTGATGATGGCACGGTGTCCAGTAATGTTCCTGCCACATCTCCTGGTTTTACTGAGGTTAAAACCGGCCTCATCTACAAAAAGCAATTCTGTAAAGTAACAATTTCAGTATTTTTGCATGTATGGTACTGTTGTGTTTCTCATAAGAGTATGGCAGTGCTACAAAGTACTTACCGATTCTCATTTCGAAATGTCCTAATGATGCTTGCCACAGTGTAGCGGCTCAAATTAGGCTGAACCCGTTGGCCAGCTTCCCTCAGAGTCATCCCATGGTTGATGACATGGTCCACTATTGTAGCTCTGATGTCATCAGTTATTCTATTTCTTACTCTTCTTACCCTTCCTCTTTCCCCTCCTTGTCCTCTTCCTCTAACTTCCTCTAACCCTCTCACTTCTTCACCTCCACGTCCTCTTCCTCCAACTTCTTCACCTCCACGTCCTCTCCCTCTGCCTCCTCGGCCTCCTCTGATTCTCACTCTTCTCACTCTTACTGCTCCTTCCATTGTACTCCACACAGACAGCTTACCTGTGGCTTATTTATAGTGCTTAGGCTGATTGCAAAGTGAACTAATTATCTAAAACAGTTTTCACATGTGAAAGTGTTATTGCAAAATATTGTTAATGATAGCCATACATGTGTATAATTTTGCTAGGAGTGTGTTGGAAATTTGGTAATTGATTGTAAGCAGTGAGTTGTGTTTAAAGTTCTGCAAAAAGAGTGTTGTGCAGTGAATTGTGCCTACAGTTTTGCAAAGTGTGTGTTACAAAATTGCAAACTGAGTGCAAAGCAGTGTTTGTGCTTTTAGTTTTGCAAACTCAGTGAGTGGTTTTGCTATACGTATTAATAGTTTTAGAAATTGTGCTACAAGAATCACGATTAGCGCTTAAGCATTCAGAAAAAAATGTAAAAGTCGCTGCTGTTGACAGTGGTGCAAGTCACTTATGCATGAAATAATCCCAGTGCTCACTAACAGTACTGTGTGCAATTGTTTGTGTGTGTGTGTGTGTGTGTGTGTGTGTGTGTGTGTGTGTGTGTGTGTGTGTGAGTGTGTGTGCGTGCGTGCGTGTGAAAGCTGCAGCATGTGCAGTATATTCACATGGTGAGGCTACGCTCACTATGGAGGATACAGGCTCCACTGTTGCCTGGTTACCAAATTAAACCTAGATTCTCTTAAACATGATCCTTTTGAATTGTTTTGTTTCCTTTTTCATCCCCACAACAAGCACAAAATCCTGCAAGTTTGAGAAACACATACAGTGTTCATATCAAGCACAGAATATGAAATGTTATTCAGAGTGACAGGTAGTATATCTTTAGCTTGACCTAGAAATATAGAGAATTATCAGATAGAACTGGAGAGATTGGGATTACAAAAGTACAGTGGGATAAAAATGGCTGGCATTACTGAGGATCTGTTATGAACAGAAGTGCCATTTGCAACCATTGATTTTCACATCCAGAGGCTCTTCTGTGGTTACAGCTAGGTTAGAATAAAAAGTTTATTCATATGATTCAGTTATACGTTTAGTAAACACTAATATATAAACAAAATATATGCAAATTTTGGTAAGACAACATTATGTAAGATTATATATATATATATATATATGAAACCTTATATATATATATATATATATATATATAAATAAATAAATATATATATATGTCTTAACACTTAATAATAAATGTATATTTTAATATCTAAACATTAATATCTTTATATATGATCTTAATATATGAAAATTGATTTCTTTCTCCACTGGGAATTTGTCAAACTTTTTGCTTAAAACAAGTTTATTCATATGTTTCAGTTATAATAAATGAATTAAGTTACAAGATTTTGTATATAGAGATAATAATAATAATAATAATAATAATAATGATACTAATAATAATAATCAGTATTTTTTTTCTTGATTTTCAGTAAACAATAATATATAAACCAAATATATTCATAAGCAAATGTTTGTAAGACAACTTTATGTAAGATTTTTCTTCATTGGAAATTTTTAAAGTATAAATTTAACAAAACCTTATGCTTAAAACAAGTTTATTAGAATGATTCAGTTATATGTTTCCCATTAATGAAGTTATAACACTGTCTATAGAGAAACAAATATAGTATATTCAGTATATTGAAATATATATTTCAGCATGTTTTTCTTGATTTTCAGTTAAATAAATATATACAGTATATATATATATATATATATATATATATATATATATATATACATATATATATATATATATATATATATATATATATATACATATATAAACAAAGTATGTTTATTATATTTATTAACAAATTTGTGTAAGACAGCATTATGTAAGACTGTTTTTGTTTTTTTTCTAATATCTAAAAAATATGTCTTAATATTTCAGAAAGAAAAAACTTACCTAATTGGAATTATCACATACTGCATGGCCTGACATATATAAACAAAGTTTTAGCTTACTATTTGACTCATATCTTTTAACTTGTGCCATGATCGGAATATATCTAAAATGTTTCTTAGTCCAAAGCTGGCTGACACAGTTTTTGGCCCGAGCCAAAACACATATCCACCTCCTCTCCTGCCTTGTTTCTTCTCTTCCTCCCTCTCTCTGACCCTTCCACACCTACATGCACATCCTTCATCAGCAGTGAGTAACCCATGCAGAAAAAAAGCTTTCAGCTCCACAGATTAACCAAAAAAGAAAAAAGCAAACAAACAAAAAAAGCTGTTTTCCCTGCCATCAAGAGATTCTCTGCACCACAGAAGAAAGTGGCTGCCACTATCACTTCTGCCAATTACCTCTGGCCCCCTCAGGCATCTCCAGTTTCCACGGTAACTCATGGCACCCACATTAGCTGGGATGTGCAGCACCATGGCAACCTGAACCGAAGCCCGGTTCCCCAGTGTCCGTAGCTTGTCTTTGCAGTGACAGTGTAGACTCCATTCATTACTGAAGGGCTCGTGCTGAGGCTATGAGAACCCTCTGATCACATGATCCAATTATGGCAAATATCCAGTATGTGTGACAACCACAGACAGACAAGTTTCATCTAGCTTATTCCAGCTGTGCGCAGATCACTTTAAACACACAGCAGTGAATATAAGAAAGTATGAGAAAAAAAAAGATGACATGTTCACCTTTATAGAATATTGTTGCAATTGTTTTTTTATGTTTTAAGTTCATAAAATTTTTAAAACGTATCTGTATTAAACGATATAACTATATTAAAAGGAATACACAAACTGAAAGCAACAGATGAAGGGTACAGTACTAACAAATAACATGTTCCAATAATCACATCAGTGTTTGTGTGTGTGAATCCTGTAAATATTATTTGTTTAAAAGTTTACACTGCTGAAACAGAACAGAGACATTGACAGCAACAGGTCTGTGACTCCAAGCTGAATTCATAAAATATATAAATTTATAAAAACATTGATCAAACCTTTAGATAAAAGTTTGCATGTGTGTTATCATATTTGATACATTAGGGGCATATGGATCATATAGTATGATATAGGAAAATATGGAGCTCATACTCAAAGAGGAAAAGAAAAACACCCCAGCTTTATTCAGAGGCCCAAACTGAGCAAAAAAATGCATTTTAGTGCAGTTGCTGATATTTATACAGCCAAAATATAAGAACTATAAATATATTATAATATAAATCTCTGTTGTCACTCTACATACATTTAATGCAATGCGTTGATGATTGAGAGATGTTTGAATAAGCATTTTTCAAAAGCATGATGTAACATGCATTATACTCTATATAGTATATATTATACATATTATATAATTATACATTATATATTTTAACACAAATTTTTAAAAAAAGAATAAAAGGTTTGAATAATCATGTTGCTTCGGTTCATTCAGTGTTTATATTGAAATATTACTAACAATATAAAATCTTATGCTTACTTGTGTTATCATGTGTTAGAGATATGCAGCACTGTATAAAACAAAGCTTCCAGCATCAATTCAGAGGCAGGACACTATCAAACAGTCTGCCTGATAGCAACCTGCAGGGCTCTGCCTCAGGCTCCCATCATCCCATGTCTCTCTCTGTCTCTCTCTCTCCCTTACATTCACACTCACACAAATGATATTTTCTATCCCCTAACACTGAACCCAAACCTCACAGAAAACCTTTTTCATTTTTAATAAAACATTGTTTCATAGGTTTATTTAGCCTGTTGATTTACCAGGATAGTTAATGTGAATATCTAGCTAGGTACTCATACTCTCAACATAGTGTCTTCTCTTCCTCTTAGTCAATTATTAAAAAATAGCATATAACACAGTCAAATGCAAGAGGATCCTGACATTTCCTGGAAGCGTACATTATTCGCTCTGATCACAGACAACCATCAGCAATCTGAGATAACACTTTTTTTTTTCTTTCTTTGACTCTGTATTTTAGCAATGATGTATCCATTTTTAACGGCCTGTCATGATAAAAAAAAAGAACTGCTGAATTGTTACAACCTTAGATCAAAAATAAGTTGTTACTAGGAAACAAAATTGAATCATTTATATTTACAAATTTCTTCAAATTAACTGTATATATATATACACACAATTCATTTCACTTAATAAATGTAAAAAAAAAGGCCTACAATATAAACGTTTAAAAGTCTCTGTTTGCTTGATAAAGATGTAAAGGTGACAGTTCACATAAACATCATTCAAATTCATGTTGGAACACGTCTAAAGAAGTTCCCTCCTCTATGAAGAAACACAGAGAAGCGAACAGCAGAGAGAGTGTATAGCTATTTTTGATCACATGATGAAATATTCACTGAGCTCCTCATGATGAAATAGCTTTCATATTTTCTCTCTTCTTCTCTCCCACATACTGCATCTTCTGCAGCTTCTCCTTTGCCTTTGAAAAACGGGGTTCTGTCTCAAGGTTTCAAGCTGGCACTCATGCCCCCAAGAAAACAACTTAGTTACAAATAATTTGGGGCAAACTGCATTATTACCACACAAACACATACACAAGCTTTAAGAAACATCTGGTGGAAAGACACTGAAATTGCGAGTGTGTTGCTCTGTTCTGTGTGTTTGTGGGACTGTCGATGCCGAATGTATATGGGGGGATCAGCAATCATTTGATTGGGTGCAAAGACAATTTATCACACACTGCCCTCTTCCTTGGCACGGGCCGATATCATTTGCCATGTACTGTAAGTGGGTTGGATGAAAGGGTCACTATCCAAAGATCCTCATAAATGAATCATTTCAGAAAACGCCCTATAGATTTCACGGACACACTCCATGCACTACCCACAATTACATTCGGCCCTGTGTTTGTCAAATGGACAGTGTTGGGAAACATTTGAGATTTTAACATTATGTTAATCTGCTCTGCTGACGTTTTTCTTTTTCTGGACTTAGTACGATTACAGGAGCACAGTATCGGGGCCGATATCGATATCAGTGCAACCCTAATATAATTTATATTTAACTCAGAGCTATTTTCAGCTGGCACAAAAACAGTGAAGAGTTTTAAATGAATGATCAATTTCAATTACAATGACAGTATTAAACTTAGAGGTAAATTTATACAGTAGCCTACCCTGTCAAACTGAACAGAGACTCAAACCAGTGAATCATTTAAAACGGCTCATTGACAAGAACCATTTCACTTAACAGAACTGGCCTTTCCAACCCTGTATATAGGACCATTTAAGATAAATTGATTCACTTCAATGAATCAGACTTATTAATCCTACATACTAAATGTGAGAAAGAACCATTTAGGACAAACTGATTCACTAGAATCATTCAGACATTCCAGAACTACATAATGAGAGAGTAAAAACTGTTTCAAGACCAACCGATTCACTAAGGAATCAGACTTTCTAATGCTACCTTGTGAAAGAAAACCTTTTAGGACATGAATGAATCTAACATTCTACTGCTATATTGAGAGAGTGAGAATTGTTTGGGACAAACTGATTCACTGGAATGAATCTCACTTTCTAATGCTACATATGCATGTGAGAACTGTTGAGAATGAACCAATTCCCTAGAAGAAATCAGATGTTTAAGTGCTAGATAATGTGAGTGAGAACAGTTTAGGATAAACCGATTCTCTAGAATGTGTATAAGACTTTCTAATGCTACATATGTGAGATAGAACTGTTTAGGATGAACTGAATCACTAGAATGCGTCTGACTTTCTAATGCTACATATGAGCATTATGTGAGCAGCTGTGCAAAGGAATTAAGAGTTCATCAGACACACACACTGACAGTTTGGTTCAGTCGGAGGCAGGTGTTTGTGGAGAGAGCAGGACGCTTTTGTGTCAAAGTAAAGGATGTAAGGGCTAGATGAGAACATAACGATGAAGTGAGATGACGAGGAGGAGGAGGAGGAGGAGGGCGAAGATTTGGTGGAATGTTTGTTGTTTTTGTGCATCGTAGGCAGTGAAAAGACCCTGATGCCCGTGGTGGGAGCACATTGACTGTGCGCGTGGGTTCAGCTGTGTTTGTGAGTGACAGCTGAGGGACAGAAGAATTACTGACTTACATAACCTTGTTTATGTGTAAATGACTTGGCATTATGCCTCAGACAAAAATGTCATCTTAGGGATGAGAGGTTTTATTCTAGGGAACCACCAGATTATTATCAGTCGAAATACTCGGCTACTGCAAACCAGAGTTGAACAGAGTAGTTGTTATGTGATTCCCTCCAGCCATGTGTGTTCTTAGAAACAGCTTGATTTTTTTATGCACGAGTCTTATAGCCAGAAGTTTTACAGCAAAAAAAAAAAAAAGAAGCAAAATGTATGTCTGAGATATTAATATTTATTTCTAGAGAATTTATTATCTATAAAATTTCATTTATATTTGTTGCATGCATTGGCAATGAGGCTTTTCTTTGTTTAAGCCTATATAAGACAAATTGGAGTGAGGTTTAAGTCTTATTTTTTAGACAATTTTGTTTTCCAAGTAAATGTATCTCATTTTAAAAAGGCTTAAAAACTGAAAGAAAGAAAGAAAGAAAGAAAGAAAGAAAGAAAAAGACGACAGGGTATATTCATTATTTTTAGGATGTCATCCAGTGCTGATAAAAAGCATGCACATCTGTCTCTGTCTTGTTCACACACACATACACACACACACACACACACACACACACACACACACAAACACACACACACAAGCACACACACACACAAGCACACACACACGCACACACACACACACACACACACACACACACACACAAAACAGTCCAAATCAGCTCTCAAAGTTTGGAGAGGGTGAGCCACACGAAATGGTTCCCATAGCAACAGTTTCTCCATGCAACTCTCTTTGCAGGCAGCAGTTTTAGATTTGCAAATGTACCCTAATGATACAAATTACTTGCACAGCAATCCTTCTTTTCTGTTTAAAAAAGATAAGGAAAAGAGAGAGGGGAAAAGGGTGCACTACTCAAGATTAATTCTTTAAAGCTTGATATCTCACTGTCTCTGAGGTACTTAATAATGGAAACACAGACAGAGGCTGAGATGGGTCTGTGTGTGAAACCAGGTTTGGACAGTGACTTGTGTCAATAGTTACGTTCTCCCCGAGGGGCTCTACTAATTAGTGATGATGGGGCTTCCAAATTGATCTGTCACAAGCAAATGCATTATTTATTCACTGGCAGCATTCACTTGACATATATGGCCAAACTTTAATTGTGTGAGTGTGTTTGGGTAGGGACTGTGTGTGTGTGTGTGTGTGTGTGTGTGTGTGTGTGTGTGTGTGTGTGTGTGTGTGTGTGTGTGTGTGTGTGTGTGTGTGTGTGTGTGTGTGTGTGTGTGTGTGTGTGTGTTGCTGCATGCATGTGAGTGTTATATCCAGTCTGTTAGTGCTGCATTCACTCCTTTAAGTTCATTAGTGATATTGAGCACTTCTTTATTCTTAAAAAGAGAGAAACATATTAATTTCAGCCTCTCTGCTTTATTACATCCCTCATGTGCAAAATATCATGCAAGAGCGATATTCAATGTTTACATCATCTGTTTGTTTATTTCAGGCCATAATATCAGTTTCTGCATACATTATCTAATCTGCAGTAATACTCAGACAGAAAGAGACTTATGCCCAAATATGCCCCAAAAGATGCACTTGGTTTTATTTCTTTGTTTTTTTTTTTATCTTAATCAGTGTTTTTATTTTGTTTTCCAGTAAAAAATCTGAGAAGGAAAATTGTGGATCAAATTAAGATATTAAGATTTTTTCAGAGAATATATATATATATACTTATCCCATTGGTATTTTTGTTTTAAAATCTCACTATATTTTGTTGCTTATACATTGCACAGAACTGGTTTTACGACGTTTGAAACAATAAAACAAAGATTATTGGAATACATTTAGCAAGAAAATAACATTTCAATTTCACATTGAATTCAGTGTGTTACTTGCTGGTTCTTTGTAATTGTTTGTGAAATTTACTAGCAATTTTTAAATGAAGGTTACATCATTGTGTTTATGCTCTAAAATAAATAAATTTAAATAAAAATAATAATGTTTTCAGATTTAATGATTCACACATTATTCTAATTTTTTTTTTTTTTTTTTGAATGTAGTGCATTTGAGTGCTTTATGTTTATGTATGTCCATTCATTGAGATTATACCACTCTTATACCAGCACACAAACAAAATCAGAGCACTGATACACACTTCCTCCTCTAAATGCCTCTCACTAGTGTATTTCACCCCTGTGCAGCATGTACCACCATTATATTTGATGTTATATCTCATCTAGAATCAGTTTAAATACGTCTCAAACTCAAACTCCTCAGAACTCCTAGTTCTAGCCTGCAGTGATGCCAACAGAACAAATCTGTCCCTCATTAACTTATCCCCTCGGTCTGGCCTGTCCAGAAAGACAGTATTACAGGGAAGATTAAGACCTTCAATTTTCAGAGGAATGCTTTTGGGAAAAGCGGCCAGAGGTCTATTACAGTAAGAGGGGGAAGGAGTCCAGCCTGTGGCGTTACATCACCAACCCTTGGGGATATTTTAATCAGCACGGACACAAGGCAGACCAGGCACTGGTTTCAGACCTACCGCCTGTCAATCAGGGTCTGTCGCCCCGCAGTCCTGGGGTAGCACAGCAGATTATAGTCAAGGTCGGGACGGACCAAACATATGTCCAGAGTAAGACATGACAAGAAAGGAGGTCAGAGAATTTATTGCATGCTGAGATATTAACTTTCAGGATGTATTTGTGCTCATGTGTGATCACATTTGCTTACTCATTTATCTCTCATCCAAGTGTAGTCTATACTTTTTTGGTCATAGGTCACAGGATAGTCCTGGCTGAAAGGTTTAGGTACCCTCTCATCAACACCAAAACTGTAGTATTATATTTGACATTACTAAAAAAATCCCTGATGCTGTGGTTCTAAAACAGACTCACCAATCAGCAAGAAATATTGTCTGAGCCTTTCTTGTACCAGTCCAAGCACATGGCAATGTAATGAATCATACACAGCTCACTTTATTCTGCACCCTTTTGCTTGTACTCCAGTGTCTGCAGGAAAATAGGTCAGTGTTTAATAAAAACTAAACATTGTTTTATGTACATATGGCCATACAGCAGAGCACTTTTACAGAGGTGCAATCCAGAATAAAAAGTCTGTAGTCTATAAAACATTTGCTAAACCCAAGGTCTAATGTTCGCATATGTGTGTGTGTGTGTGTGTGTGTGTGTGTGTGTGTGTGTGTGTGTGTGTGTGTGTGTGTGTGTGTGTGTGTGTGTGTGTGTGTGTGTGTGTATGAACTGTGGTTGGGTTTTAAAGGCTTTTATACTCTTGATGGTTGCTAGCAGATTTTAATCACACACTGAAGAGGAGAGAGAATTACAGAAATGGCGAGGGAGGGAAGAATCAGGAGTGCAGAAACATCAGATTATCTCCTGTGCATCTCTCTCTCACACATACACACACACATAACCTGACAGACCATAACCTCTTCCCAGCTAAGATCATACATTGTGGTCTCATCAGCACACAGCGTCTGTGATGACCTTATCTCAACATGGTACAGTACTACAGAGGCAGTTACTTCTAACCATTTTTTATCATCCTTCAACAATACTGCAGCTAAACACAGCACATACAATCACTATTATATTAGCAGGATTTATGTTGGCATATATCTTGAAAATGAGAGATGAAAAGATGAAATCATAGCTGCATTTTCTAGAATTGATATTTTTTCTACCATTAATACAATGGGATTTCAATGTGACTTGGCTTGGCTGGTGATTTGGCTGGCAAGAACTTTAGACAGGTTCAAGCCTAATACAGAAGACCTAACATTACGAAATCAGGTGATTCAATCAATTTGCATTCAGTATAAGTGCTTAAATCTGACTGACTCGTTTAAATGTCAGTCTATGTCTTCTGACTTTCTTCTGCTAAGAAGGTCCAGAAGCATTCTAGTAAATTCTGTGATGTGTCTGAGAGGGGGAGATGGTCGGTGAGCTGGGCTTTCATTAGTGAAACTCACTGCATAGATGTTTGCCATTCTGTCTTGAGAGCATATTAGGGGGTTTTACTCCTAAACAGATCAGATTTCGATGGGCAGATGTGTTCTCCGCTGCAATCCCGAAGATGTAAATCCATTGTATTATTTATGCATTTAAGCATATGTGTGTGTTAAAGAGATTTTAAAGGTGTATGCATATTTCTGGGTTGGCTTTGATCTATCTATCTATCTATCTATCTATCTATCTATCTATCTATCTATCTATCTATCTATCTATCTATCTATCTATCTATCTATCTATCATTGTATTAAAGTTCAGAACAGACAGACCATGGTCATTTATTCTGGATGTAAGGATTATCTCATGCCTCGATGACATCATCATGTCTTCTCAATTCCACACACCTCTGTCCCACTGACCTGTGCTTCTCTGTGAGTCTCAGTTAACAGGGTGACATCATCCTTTCACTTCTATGGCTCTTTGATATATAGTATTTACAGAAATATCCTATTAAATGCACTCTGTAAAAAATAAAATAATAATAACTATTTTTTACATGTTTACACATTCGGCATTAATGATGATTATATTTAAAATAATTTTTGTAATATTATCTCGTTTTATATTTATTTTATTTTAATGGTTAAAATCAAGATTAAAAAACACTATGGAATGGTGACAGCATTATAGAATAGTTCAATAAACAATTATAAGTTTAAACAATTGGCCTTAATAATTATATTTTAAAATGGTAAATTATTCATTATATTTAAATAACATGTATTATATGTATAAATATTATTTAAAATATGTAAACCATAATGTTGTTTTACATTGTAACAATTTATATATTGAATATAAATAAAATTATTAAAACATATACAGTAGAAAATGTAAAAAATAATCAAATTTGATGCATCATGCAAGGACTTTCCAGGAATGGTCTTCTACAGCCTTTAACAGTAAATTGTAAAGTAACCCATCTTTTGTGTCCAGATACTTTAGGTTAAAAATGGCCATGTTAAAGCTAATAAGGTAACAAACTGTTAACAAGTTTTATACTGCAACTTTACATTGATTTTCTGTTAAAATTATTATTATTATTATTATTATTTATTTATTTAATTATTATTATTATATATTTTTTTGACGTTATAAGTTTTAGTGTTGACACTAAACCTTTCCCTCGTTGTAAATGATTACATTAGAATGTGAGAATAGCCATTTAAGAAATAAATGTTAACATGCTATTGACACATCTCGCTTTCTCTCTCAGCACAACCCTGTCTCTCACCTGGAATCCACTCCCCAGGAATCAGAGATTTTGGATGCATCTCACGAACTCACTGCATCCCTCCAGATGGATGCCTCCCATTGGCTGTGTTGTCCGTGTGCATTCAAGCCCAGGGTTCCTTCTCTTTCTCAAGTCGTCTGTGACCTGAATGCAATTAGATTCTTTAGGGGAAGACTTTGGAGCCCCTTTGCCTTCCATTCAACTATGAATCTCATTCATAAGTAGCAGCACCAATGACAGAAGCAGAACTACACAGGGGAAGAGGGAATCGCCCCGGCTCTCTCTCTCTGCTGCAAAACACCAGCAAAACATCAATGAGTGCAGAAAGCATACCAAATCCAAGCGTGTACCTGCATAATAAGTAAGGGATGAAAGCAAAAAGCACAGATAATGTAGTCTCTCTCATCATACAGATAAGAGAGGAAGCATTTGGATGATATTTTAGAGCATATTGAGGGTGCTCCCATGGGTTACCATGGTAAATCTTAGTAAGGAGTACAAGAGTATGCATCAGTTTTAATTTAGAGGTACTGAGCAAGGAGCCAAGAATGCACTTGTGTCTCTGGGATAACTGTATTACCAGTCCATATTATGTGAGTAAATGTTAAATGTGTGTTTAAATGTGCAGAAACTTGGGTATGTAGGGCTTTACATTAAACATGCATGTGTGGAGAAGCACAAAGACACGTGTTTCTCTCACTGAGAGCATGTATACCCCCACCTCTCCCACCCTTCAAAATCTTCATGGAATTCAGAATACATTACATGCATGTCAATGCAAAATGAAGGGTGAAAAATTACAGCTTTGAGGGAGGCTGGCCTGGGCTGCCAAACTAAACACGCAGAGGACAGAAACTCTGTATTCAGTTAGAAGTGGAGAGACAGTTGTGGCGACTGTCAGGGATTCTGCAATGGTAGCTGCTGCCATACACAGTTGTGTGTGTGTGCATGTTTTTGTGACATATCAGGACACAACTTTGTATAATGGCATGGGTATGACACAGGTATTACAAGGAGAGGGTGACGTATGAGGACATACAGTAACCCACGTCCCCATTTTTCAAAACGCTTATAAACCATACAGAATGAGTATTTTTTTTTTTTTAAGAAAGTAAAAATGCACAAAGTTTCCTGTGAGGGTTAGGTGTACTGTAGGGTTGGTGTATAGAATATACAGTTTGTGCAGTATAAAAACCATTATGCCTATGGGATGTCCCCACTTTTCACAAAAACAAATGTGTGTGTGTGTGTGTATACCCTTCTACCCCTTACTTATGCCATTGGTCAATATTTGCAGAGAGCTGCATTCTGATTGGCTAACATTTAATAACTTGTGTCAGATTGTCTTTTCTCCTAGATTTAATGGCTGTGATATAGAATATGTATTATTTCAGAGATATCCATCAGGCAGTATGGATATTTTATGCTTGGAATTTAAAAGAATCCCTTACAGCAGCTTTATTTGGGCTGCTTACAGTAAAGCAATGTTTTCGGTCTGATACTGACACCTTCTGGTTATATATTTCAATTGCACGACCATAGAATGCTTTTATTTAGCCTTGACCAAATACCCACACTTGCGGTCTTTGCACTTGTCCACTTGACTACTTCTGTGACGTATTTCCTGTATTTGGCCCAAGTGTTCAAGTGAGGATAAAGACCACAAGCGTGTGTCAAACTTTTCATTACCTGATGGGGCACACTTTTAGTATTGTAAAAGTGCAAGTGTTTACATAGCTTTATTTTTATTTAAATTTGAAATGCTTTGCATTTTAAAATCAACTTCTAAATGTCTGTTCAGTAGTCCCTATAACAAGACAATTTTAATGTGTGGTGCTTCTAATTAAATGATAAAAAGAAGTTTCAAATGTTGTAAAACTTGTAGCACTTTGTTTTACTACCAAATTTTTACGTAATATCTAATTATTAATAATATTTAACTTACACTGGAAAGGTTTACATGACCTCTTGAGATCTTTCCAAAAAGTCTCGCGATTTATTACCACAACATGATGCTTGATAGGATACACTAAGCCTTGAATACCGCTCTGGAGATGTGAAGTGTGGATTTAGTGTGCGTTTTGAGATCTGGACAGTCTTGCACACGCGCGCACGCGCTCTCTTTGGGTATATTTGGACAAGGCATCTGGTAGGTCTGTTGAGAAGAATGAATACATTAACTATATCTTCTTATCAAACATCTATAACGAATAAATGCATTTTCGAAGAAGCATTCCACAGAAATGAACAAAACACTTCCTCGTTCTTGACTTATTCCAGGTAATTCACGTGACACGAGGAAGCCAAACTCACCTGTGGGGAAACAAACAGACACTCTCACCCCATCCTACTACAAAAAAAATAATTAAATTAAATGATTTATTTCTAACGCCATCAGGAGAATGCCTATGTATCAACGGTTTTAGTTGGTTCTAAATTTCATGTTAAATTTTGATGATTTCTGCACGTATTGTGAAGGATATATATGTGCATATTTAAACACTATGATCGTCTCAAATGCCACTCGTTTTTTATGTCAGCATTCCGCAAAATATTTTTGTTTTTCCAGTGAAACATTCATGAGAAAGAAGTCATAGCCTTAAGCAAGAGCCAGATTCCATATGCACATTGTATCATTTTCAACATCAATATGTCCAGTTGATAAATGTTCCCATGTTGCCAGCGGCGACAGTTTACAGTTCCTCCCTGGGTAGGGTTCTATTTGTTCCATTTATAAGTTCCATTTGTTTAGCTGTGAGCATTTCTGCAGGTGGTTCTGTAATTCAACACTTCACCTGCTCTGTTTGACTAGTGTGGTATTTTTTGTCAGTTAGCCTACGGTTTTTATTCAAAAGAACTTAATACATAAATTAATGACTCAGTACACTGGAAGGAAACCAGAGCTCAGGTTGTCTTGACAATGCTACAGCAGAAATACATGACCTGACAATTTAATAGCACTTACTATTTAGGTTTAATCATAAAAAAAAAAAATGTTACCATTAAAATGTGAGTTCTCTTGTTTAGCCTAAGTATATGGGATTGGAATCATCTTTGAGATGAAAACTGTAAGACGTGGCCTAATGGTTAAAGAGTCGGACTTGTAACCCAAAGGTCGCGGGTTTGAGTGGGTGAAATGCAGAGCACAAATTCCCAGAATGGGACACCATACTTGGCTACATATCATGTCACTGTCACTAAATCTGATCAGTTAGAAATATAAGAGCATGCCTCACAATAGGTATTATACGTTTGTATCAGTCCAGGATGAGTTTAATACATATACTGTTTAAAAGAAGGAAAAAAATATTTAATGAATGTAGGGTTAGTGGTTTTATAGAAATTTGAGATTCTAGAACGGAAACAAATAACAAAAGTGTACAAAGCCACACTAGAAATAGCTTTATTGAAGAAACGTATGCATGTACACCACATTAAGCTCTCAAACATTTCAGGTACTCAGAACAAGAACGTTTTAAGCGACAGTTTTACATGTGATATAAAAGGCTTTCTTTTACAATATTGTATTGAAATTACCACAGAAAAAAAACAAATACACATCTTTGGCTAGTTTTCAAATATCATTCTGCAACAAGGCACAAAGTCATAATTTCTTTTAAGAATTCAATTCAGTAATATTTTCTTCTCTGCCAAACCATCACTAATTAGTGCTAAAGGCGCATTATTATTATTATTTTTTTTTTGACAAACGAGTTATACAGTTTTTGGCATGCACAGATAAAGTGTATAAGGACTCATTCAAAAAAAACAAAAAAACAAGGCTATACGGCAATAAGATACCAAACTCGCATCATTTATTTACACAAACACACGGTCATAAAACTACACACCACAAAAAGCGACACTCAAAAAGGTTATAGAAAGGCCACATTGTGTTATGTGCATATATGTGCAGGATTTTGCAGTTGCATTGTACAATTCCCAGAGTAAAATGAGCGATGTGTGTCCTCTATTGTTCTGGTCTTGCAGCTGACAAAACTAAACAATCCGTTAACCAAAAGCAGGGAACAGAGCTGACATCACTGCTCCCCAGAGCACAAACACATCACTGCACTGTACACACAAATACTAAGATCAGATTATTGTGAGAACAAAAAAAGAAGAGTTTTATGGGAGCTAAGAGTGTGAACTGGCCACTTGGCCTGATGCTTCACCATTGCAAACACTTACTGATACAGTAAACCTGAAGAAGGATCATCAAATTCATATTTACATTTGAGACACTGTGATATATTGACTTAAGTGCCTGGTTGGGGCTTTCAAACATCTATAAAGAATAAATAACTTAAAATAATATGATTCACTTATAAATGAGACATCACTGCTTGTATTCTACATGAAAGCATGCTGCTAAATGATACGGAATAATCAATTCTTAGTAATAATCTTTACTAATCAACATAGTAATGCTCCACATGGATGGCATACTATAAAGGAGCAAACACAAAATCATACACACTTTTTTTTTTTTTTTAAATGTCAGCTGCAATTTCAACTACAAAATACAGAAAACAATTAACATCACCCAAATACGTACATGCATACGTAATGAAATATTAAAATAAACAGTCATTTTCTGTGCCTGATGGATTGTTGTGAACCATTTACTGTACCCATTAAACATGGGAGCTCAAGAAAAAGTGGTTCCTGCATATTCTGTGTTTAGCTGTCCTGCACACACATCCAGAATCTTTTCAAACACACTTATATACACACATGGATTCATCACAATCTAACACTTTATCCACCATACACAAAGAATCACGCCATTCACCCACTCAAAACAACCACTTACACCATACAATACAATAAAAATGCAATAATAGAAATGAAAAATAATCCCAAATAAAAGATGCTTAATCGACGGGAACAACAAAGTGAGGTTGAGAGATAAGAAACCAGTTAGAATTCCCAGCCAATCAGCTGTCAATCAGTTTAGAAGTATTTGGGTAACGGATTTGGAAATATGCAAATCCATACACAATCTGTATCTGACTATAAGGCTTGGTAGAAGACAGTTTAGAAAAAGTTACAATGAATCAGTTGGGGTCTAATTTTGTTTTGGCCAAAATATCTTCTTTTGTTTTCTTTAGAAGAAAGGTCATATGGATTTGGAGTGACGTGAGTGTGAGTAAATGATAGAATGTTTATACTGTACACTGAAATTAGTTATTATGTAGTTGTCAGTTTAACTGACTGGTCTCAAAGCTTGTGAACTGGACTCACCTTACTTATCATAATGCTACATTATCTATAGTAAGGCTCAGTTTATCCATGTCCCTGTGTGGGTGTGCTTTTTAATGTCATGAATGGTAGAACTTCTCATTGTAGCGGTGGATGGTGACGCAGCCATGGTAAGAAATGGGGCGGGGCATGGCGGCCACGCCAGTGATGATGCCGGTGGACGGGTCATAGCACAGGATTGTGTCTGACGCCACTCCGTTCTCACCACGGCCACCCAGGATATAGATCTTTCCGTTACATACCGACATACCGCAACTTTCCTGGAAAGCAAGAGCGAGACTGTAAACATGTTGGTCTGTTTACACAACTATATGTCAACAGAGTGCAACACATGGGTTCAGGAAGAAAATATAAGATGGGTAGATTACTTACAAACTGTAGTCCATTAATACATAACAAAGATTGTAGTTAGTAACGTAATCCATTACATTACACATTTAAGGTAATGTAATCAGACTACTTTTTGATTACTTTTAGATTACCTTTTTTATTACAAATATATAATAAAAAAAATTGTGCTTAATGCTTATATCATATGTTCTGGATAAATTACGCTACTCATAATACTTTATAATATAGAAACGGTAATCGATGAAATTGTATATGACGTAATTCTTCCTACCCTCTAAAAAAATTCTTTTTTCTTCAAATGTATTTTTTTAATTAAAATGTAAAATGAACAAATAAATCTGTATGTATTGGTTATGATTTCTTTATTGTTTTTAGTTTGTTATGTGATTCTGATTCTTATAACTCTTAATTTAAGTTTTTTTTTCATTCTCTACTGATAAAATGAATAAGAAAAACACTTCTAGAGGCAAGTCCACTTTGCATTCTGTAGCATTTTAAATCTTAACTTCATAACATCCAGTACCTGTTTGCTGAATGTGTGGACCACATGCATCCAGTAATCTTCAGTGGGGTCATAACAGTAGATGGATTTGGTCAGGCCTCCAGAAACATAGATGAGATTGTTCAGTGATACGGCCGTGATGCAGCGCTTCGCGATGGGGATGTTGGCCCTTAGCAACCAGGAGTCGGACTCTGGGTCATAGCACTGGACCTGGAGGAAAACACACAATTGATTATGTTTTCTCAGGCTGTAAAGCTTATCCTGGAACCACAGACATTTATTATTCCCCCTGCCATTTTAGAAACAGACTTTTTGTGGTCCTAAAAACATAAAACTGCCTTGAGGAAATACAAACTCACAAAAACAGTAATCAGTGATCAAGTGTCTTGATAAAACGAAACATAAATCACACAAAGACACAATATCTACTAAGAAAAACCGGAATGAAATTTTATCCCCCTCTTTGTGTGGAGAATGTGATGGTATTACGGGGCTTCACACATTTTGGAAATAGCAGACACTTGTGCAAAAGAATGCTCCAGGGACAAATGATCCACGAGACTATAGGATAGAAATGTGACTACAATAACTGTAATAGTCAAATCACACACACACACACACTTGTTTTAACAAGTCAGAGTTAAGACAGGTGGCATTATTGCCATAAAAAATTCTTATAAGAAAACAGGAAATGCTCCAATGGTATCAATTCCCTGATTTCTTCAATATCCTAACCAACCATCACAACACGTATTTTAAAAATACAATGTTAATTTGTACTCAGTGGAATTATGGATCCAAAGAAGTTTTGTTTGGGAATTAAAGGACAGCTAATTCAAAACCAAGACACTGAATTGCAGCGAAATGCATTAAGGGAATCCAATGAAATATCTGTGGCTGAGAGTTTCTCTCTAAAGGACACCTGGAGAATGTATCAGAGTGGGCTGACAGATCCAGGTCAGATGGACATAACTGTTGAGCTCCATTAGGGGGCAGTGGACAGCACATTCACTGTCTCATATCTATTGTTCTGTTAAGGCAAAATTAGGCCATGATGAAGGAAAAACTCCATCCAACCACAGTGTAGAAGTAAACAAGTTCTTATCATGTAATCTAACAGCTGGCATACTCAGGGCTTAAGCAGCTGATGCCATTTTGGTCACATGTCGTAGTGACCATGGTAGGGACTTTGTATTCTCAAACTTTGTCATTTGTCAACTGAACACATTTAAACATAGACTGACCTCCGCTTCAACTCAATTATACTGTACAGTGAGAAGTTATAAAGCTTGAGTTTAAAGCAGTATTGTAACTAAACTAAAATTATCTACTTTTTTTTTATTAAAATAAAGATAAGACAAAATAAATAAAATAATAATAAATACTATTATTAGTACATACACTGGGTATTAAAAAAATAAACCCCCTTTAAAATTATTGTTTCTTTGCAGCCTGAAATGAAGATGGACACATTTTTTATTTTATCCAGCTGTATTCAGTGCAACTTATAACATTCAATTGAAAGAATCACTGAATTGGAAAAAGGATCAGCCCCTCATAAAATTACTTGTAAAATCGATCAGGTTTACCTAATCACATTCTCAATGGCACACAAAGCCATTTGATTTTCAACTGTGATGAGCTGTGGTCCTAGCTCAGCATTAAAAGAGCTTTCCTGGAGCATTTCAGTGCTTGGTAGTGCAATTGAAGCAAACAATCAACTATGGGTGGCAAGGCACTGTCAAAAGATCTCCAGGATAAAGTTGAGGACAAGCACAAGTCGGGAGATGGACACACATACAAAAAAAAAAAAAATCTAAAATCAAAGGCTTTATAAATGCCCAGAAGCACAGTGACGTCTATTATTGAGAAGTGGAAGGTATCTGGACCCTCCCTGGTTCAGGATGTCGCTCCAAAGTGGATGAAGAAAAACAGAAGGAAACTGGTCAGCGGGGCGACCAAGAGGTCTACAGCAACTCTGAAGCAGTTGCAAGAATTTCTGACAAAGACTGGTCATTGTATGCATGTGACAACAATATCACAAATTCTCCACAAATGTTGCTTGTGTGGGAAGGTTGTAAGAAAAAAAAAAAGACTCCTCAAGAAAGCCCACATGCAGTCACGACCTTGAAGTGATCTTGAAACTCTGCAAGACTGTTGTCAATGGGAAGAAAGTTTACCTTCCAACATTACAATGACCCAAAGCACACAGCAAAACTGAACACACAGTGGTTGAAGGTGAAAAGGGTAAAGGTCCTTGCAACTCAGTGATTCCTGATTTCCTGACATGTTGGTGTTATATCTTCCACTTGGATGTTAAAAATTGCATGGAATAAATACAGCTGGATTAAACAAAAAATGTGTCCATCTTCATTTCAGGCTCAAGGGAATTTATATAATCAGAGTTCTTTTATTTACTGTGGCTGGGTTATGGTCCATTGCACTGTTTAGAGAAATCCCAAGATGACTACACTGGAAAACAAAGTGTGTCACACCCTCCAGTAGCATGACCCAAAAATAAATGTGATGTTTACATGCAGTAAATGCACAATGACATGCAGAGGGCAGTTTTCAAAGATGCCCTTCTCTTCAGAATCATGCATCATACTCTTCAACAAACCTTATCTGAGCATGTGTTATCGTCAGGTCCTCCTCCAATCACAAATAGTTTGTTGACACAACTGGCGACGGCTGGTGAGCTGACGGCCTCCTTCATGGGAGCCACCTCTGTCCAGCGGTTGGAGAAAGAGTCGTAGCATTCGACGCTGCTTAGTCGTGATTGACCGTCATATCCACCAACGGCATACACCTGTAGATAAATACAATTTAAGTTACACAATACATGAAATCCGTACACACCCGTGTGGGCCCGTACACAATACATATTAGTGTGTTGTGAAATGTAGGTCTGTTCAAACTGTTACTGTCTGTTTTGAATTGTACACATGACATTTCTGTGGATGACAATCTAGAGGTGAAATAAAGCGTGTAGATCTAGCCAAACAGGAGCTACTGTTTACCCTTTCATTTCACAATTCTGAAAATGTAATGACAAAGGGATTGTTATAGATATATGCAGATGCACAAACCTTGAGGCTAGCACTGCATTAGTGACAAAACAAATCTATGACTATACCCATTTTTTTTTACGTAAGTGGACTAAACAAACCAGATTCAAACAGCTTGAAGACAAATGGCTGTTCACAGGAAATTCTATATCCAAGTATGCATTATAAATCGCCATGAGGTGAACACGTTACTTTTGACTATGCCAGTGGTTAGACTCTTCTGGTTTACTCGAGTAACCAGAGGCAGGTACTTTGAATAACTTTGTAGAAAGTCTAAGATTAATATAAGAAAAAATTATAATAAATCACACATGCATGTGAAAGGTTCTTAGAAATGTCAGAATTTCCTTAACTATTTCCAACAAAATACTGTGCATCTTAATATGCCTACTTTCCTACTAAAAAGTTTATAAACAGCAGTATCCAAAATTAATTAGTAGTATGTATGAATTCACTGTGTTTATAAAACAGCGTAAAGGGAGGAGATGTGAATGCTAGTGAAGCAATGCAACTCATTAGTAGGTCCCATGACAAAGCCCACATGGCCAATGTATTTAATCTGTATTTCATTCATACTATATAGAATGTACTTTTTAGCCATTGCAAAATTAATTCCTCATCAAATATAGTATGTGCTTCAAAAGAGATTTTGAACACAACTATAGTTGTAATGATTCAGTGATTCTAAAAATGTCAAGTGGTATAACCATTATGCAACAACAAATGTTTGTTCATTATATAAAAGAAGCTAATATATTAAATGTGAGTGTTTTTTAAGGGGTTATAACATTTGACATTTAAAAAACGTGAACTTTTTTTCTCTCTTTTTTTTGAGAAAAAAAAGTGTTAATTATAATATTTTATATCAATTCAGCTTTACTGTAAATATAAAAAAATATTATATATATGTGTGTATATATACACACACACGCATATATATATATATATATATATATATAAATATACTGTATATATATATATATATATATATATATATATATATATATATATAAATATACTGTATATATATATATATATATATATAAATATACTGTATATATATATATATATAAATAAATATACTGTATGTATATATATATATATATATATATATATATATATATATACATACATACATACATACATACATACATACAAGAAAAACTTTTATTTTTACACTTTTCAGATTTTCTCTGGGTTTTAATGTCAAGAGGTTTACATGCAGAACAAAATAGGGGTAATGGGGTGGATGTGTGCAAATCAGGTTTTGCATAAATCATTTAAGACAGTTGAAGGCATTTCTGTAACCTTGGTTATCAACCAGTCATTAAAAAACTCATTGGCATTATCCAATTTTTGACCAAAACATCACCACTGCAAAAACATGACCTTTGTAAAGTGTTGACAGTTCTGTGTTGTAACACATCACTCAATCACTCTTGTTTTTTAAAGTCCCCAAAGAGATTGAGATATTTCCCATTAACTCTCAAAATGAAAACACGTGGAACAAAAAAAAAAAACCCTGAAGTGTTTGTCTCCTCTCTCTCCTGCCTCATGTCTCCATGCTGTTAAAAAAAAAAAAAAAAGAAGGTAAACATGTTTCCCTTAATGGAACAACCAAGAAAACCGGTCGGACCAGTATCGGTGTACGAACATGCTCAAACACAGAGGGGCCACATGCCACTTCCGCAAAAAAATGCCATGTGCTTTCTGATGAGCTCTTTGTTCAGACTCAGATATTATCCATAAAGTCCCCCCCCCCCTGGGACTGATAAGATGGTATATCAACAAAATAGCTATAAAAAACACGTTTCATCATCAAAGATTATAAAACGTCTTCAGTGGAATTCAGTTTACTGTTTACTGTGTGCGTAAGTGAAAAAGCTAATATATGCTGACAGGGTGTGAATCAGTTTCATTGAAATGTTAATTAAAATGTTGTATCACATGCACAATAATCACATACAGTATATCTAACCAGTGTCAGCACGGCTCATATCAAATTATTGAATCATGACCCTGTGGTAACGTGTTTTTTTCCACGTCTCGTTGTTGTGACTTCAGTTGATTAGATTTCAGCTGTCAGTCATGAATCTTTCATAGCCAATAAATCCAACCACAGTCCATAAAACAATCCATATGTCTGAAAGGCTACTGCTCAAAAACAAACCCAAAAGATCTTTTAGGGTCAAATCAGTTTGAGTCCAAAACTATTGAGGGAGTGAGGAAGCAGGGAGGGGGATATCTGAATAAGCCATAATATAAACCATCAAATAAATAAACCAACAGAAAGACACGTTCATGCAGTCAGCTGGCTATAACTTACATGGCATGTTAATTAGTTATTGCACAAGTAGTTTTTGTTGGCTCGGCTCATTCCATTCAAAAGATGACAGTCTTGATTTATTGAACCTTTGAGCTGGTTCCTCACTGAGTCCATAAAATGCATCAGATCCTTCGCAAACAGAGCCGAACAAAGCGGTTTTACCCCCTGCCAAAGTAAATCAGATTTCTGGAGCTGATTATGGTCATTAAAAAATTTTGAAAACAGCCCGATATGAGTGATGCAATATCAACATAAGATCCAAGCGCTTTTGGCAGAGTCGTTCCTTTATGGTACAGGCAGTTCACATATAATCACTTCAACGTCTGTTACTGATTATTAAAAACTGGACTGTAAGCAAACCATCTTCAAGGGAGAGGTTAACAATTATGTCATTGTTTAAATCAAAACAAGAAACAAGTTCCAAGCAGGAAAAGAGGGACAAACAGAGGCTTTGAAAGTGATAGAGGAACTAAGACAAGACAAGACAAAGAGCAGTAAATGACAAACAGGCAATAAATTATAAGGGTGGGAACATGGGTTGAATTAACCCAACAACACCCATTTCTATATGTAGGAAATCTTAATCATGGTTAAAGGTATGTAAACCATAGCCATCATCAAAACAGTATGTCGTCTTCTTCCATGTGGCATGACTACAAAGCCAACACTTTAATTTATGGGACTCATAAATGCCCTTAACATAAATGCCCTTAAAATTTGGAATGTATTGTTTGTTATTGGTTTCAAAATGTCTTTTAAATAGTTTGATGGTTTCATGCTCTGCCGTCAAAATTTGTTACTTCAGACTTATGTGCCCTCTAGAAGCTTGCGTTCTGCAAGTGAACGTCGCTTGATTGTGCCATCCCAAAGTAGCACAAAGTCACTTTTACTGACTTTTAAGTTAAATGTTCCCTTCTGGTGGAATGAACCCCCCAACTCAATCCGAGCAGCTGAGTCCTTAGCCATCTTCAAGAATCGGCTTAAAACACATCTCTTCCATCTTTATTTGACCCTCTAACTTTAACACTCACTATTCTAATTCTATTCTTAAAAAAATCTAACTACCTTTCTAATCTTTTTATATTCTATTTTCTTTTCATTCATTATGCAATTGTATATGTATGTGTGTATGTGCAAAGACCTCTAACTAGCTTGCTCTATTCTTTTTTATTTTTATTTTTTATTCTGTTTCCTTTTTATTTATTATATTATTTAAAATCCCATGCTACGTGTACTGTGTTAACCTAACTGAGACTTGTTATAGCACTTATATATCATTGCTCTTTTTGTTGTTTTTGATTGCTTCCACTGTCCTCATCTGTAAGTCGCTTAGGATAAAAGCCTCTGCTAAATGAATAAATGTAAATGTAAATGTAGTGTGAGTAGTAGTTTTGTTCAAAGTTGAGGACATGTTAAACAACCTGTAAGCTTTAGCATCTATTTTGCTAACTAATTTATGCAAAAATGCCCTCGTTTCATTGGGCGCATGGCCTATGATGTCAAAAACAAAAGATAGGTGAATTGTTTCCTACTGCTTTTTAAAAGTTGATACAGCTATTCATCTTTATGATTTGTATTTAGTATCAAGTTTGCTTTCTGCAGGCCTACCAGAACAGATCTTGAAATGATTGAACTCACCTTTCCCAACAAAACTGCCATTTTGTGTCTCCAGCGGCCCTTGTTCAAGGAGGCAACCCTGATCCAGATGTTGAGCTGGGAGTTGTACATCCAAACATCTCTGCTATTGATTCTACCACCTGAAATTGAATCACCAATCGGTCACAGTATTTAATGTCTTGCTATAGTATGCACTTATAATAATACTTATGCAATAATGTAAAAGGGTAAATGACCCATGACTTACTAGGTGAATGCTCCTCGTTATCTCACGTAAACACATGAATAATATGTGAATAATAAAACTATAATTGAAAATTAATTAAGTTCTGAGATAATTCAAGGTTAAGCAACATAATTAGAAACCAGCTTACCAGAAATATGCTGTCAAGTATTTATGAAAAGAATTCTGCCACACAATGCATATCCACATTTATTATTTACAAATACCCTACCACTCACAACAATTTGATTTAATACTTTGATATTTTAATGCTTAAAATAGCTCTTGTACAAAAAATCCATTAATAATAAATACATTTCTTCACAAATAAACATTTTAATTCCATTTTACATAATTGCATTTAATTTTATTTATTTATAAATTTTTACACCAGATAGTAAAGAAAAACAGCCAACAAGTGTCTGGGATTCTACTGTCCTAGGACGCACCTCGTGAAGTTGTTTGAGAAACTGTCTAGAGCTGTAATCTAAGCTACTTTGAAGGATTGACAAATAGTAATGATAAAGAATGACTAGGTAAGTGGTAAATGTGACCAAACATTCGACTGGTATCTGTTACCGCATGTGCATCTGTGTGATTATGCTAACGAAAGCCAAACATCTACAAAACGGTTCAAGTTCTTCAGGAAACACCGGCAGTGTGGAAGAAGACACTGGACTCAGCACAGCTGCTCAACCTGAATCTCATCTTTCCATTATGTCAATTTCCCTTGAATTTCTGACTCACATATCTTAGTCTTGAGTTTGACGCATACAAATATATATATATATATATAGTTTGACAAATAAACAGACTTCCTGTCTGGGAAAGCCTGCCTGGCCCTGGCTTACTGAACAAGCTTCAAAGATGGAGAAGAAACAAGATGTATGGGGAAGGAATGAACTTAAAGGAGGTTGAAACTACACATGAAGAGAGAAGTTTTAGCTAGCAGGACTGTTCTCATGGAAACACGTAAGCGCTTGGCACATGCAGAATGAAAACTGATCGCTCAGGATTCCAGTCTCCTCACTCACCCTTGCTCTCTCTCTGCCTCTCTAACAGTCTTTACTCATGAGATAGCTGGTATTCCTGGTCTCTTTTAATCATGTCTCACAGTTTTTCTGCCGAACCCGCTTGCTGTTCAAAGCGAGCTGCTCTGTTAAGTGTGGTGCTGTGCTATGTTTAACAAATCCCCACAGACTAAACTAGCCAGGAGTAAACATCGAACTAAGTCATCTACAATAATTGAGCAATTAATGACAGATGATACAAAGGATTGACAGATGAAGGGCATACAAAGACAAGCCTTAGATACAAAATGAATGCAATACTAAGCATATGCTAATGTACCCCTACAAATTGACGAAATTAGCAGATAAATGCATTCAAAATGAATAGTATTTCTATGCAAGACCAAAAATATTAATAGATCCTATTACACTGACAAGATTTGCTACATTTTATCCAATCAAATGCTGTCTAGAATGAGAATGTGCCTCCTCTTATTACTAGCATTAGCAAGTAGCAGATCATCTTCCTGGCTCAGACATAAACAAAAGACTACCGGTACAGGGGCTTTGATATTTCCTCCCTAAACTTCATGTCTTGAAAGGAAATGCATCAGCACAGGGAGGAATACCAAGTCATGTCTTTCCACCACTGCCTGCGAAACAATTTAGCATTCATGAAATGGTATCACACATATCCATGTTTACCTGAGACCAGAATGTCATTCCTGAGGGCACACACAGCATACTCGGACTTGGTGAACTCTGGGAGTTTGGCTAAGGATTTCCATTCCCCAGTTACCGGATCATAGCATTCAGTATACGGCAGGTTGAAACCCCCCATCCTCTCGCACCCTCCAACTACCACAATGACTTCTGAGAATCCAGTGGACCTACAAAGACACAACAGGATGTTAAACTTGGACACATCGACAAATGTAAACCCTTAATAGCACTGAAACATGGAAAGGGACCACATTCTAAGCAGCACTCTGTAATAAATCTTGCGCTGCACAACTCATTGTTTAAATTGTTTATTCTTGTAATTTTTGGCCTATTTGTTCTCTTCAGTGACACAGAAATTAGAAGAATAGCTAAGAATAGCAGTAAACAACACTGTCTACTAGTGCCCAGGGCATGCAAGAACCAATCCACGGGCAAACACATTTCATCCAGAACTAACTCCCCACAGTTTTCTTTCTTTCTTCCTTGAAATGATCTGCCTAGAAGACTGTGCTCTCTGTGTAAATGTTCAGGGGGCTGGAGAGTGCATAAGTGAAGACGCTAAAGTTGGAGTTGAACTTTGAATACACTCTCAAGGGGAAAGAGATTAGAATGAACTGAGCCAGTTACACGCCCAGTCAATTCATGCAAACATGGAAAATTCAAAACAGTCTTTCACTTGTGACGTAAATAGTCTAAATGCGCTGCACCCATACAATCCAAGAGAATAATTAGGGGAGATTGGCCAGGCCCTTCCAATAATTCAAATTTAAGAACCATACCAAATCTGCCTGGAAACAGAGGTGGAACTACAACTTTTCTGCCAACTTTAAACCTACACCCGTCTGAAAACTCTAACAAGGCCCTGTGAAGCTCAGGAGGTGTTTTGAGAGTCTCTTTTTTTTCACCAAAAGCCCAATTATTAAGCAAGCTTTTATCTGTGTTTCGCTGGTCGCATGAGACTGCAGCTATCCTAATGACTGTGCTACACATCTCTGCATGCAGTCTATAATAAGACTGTTAATATATAAGCTCTGTAACATTGGCAGATCTTTCAGTGAATCACGTTCAGGCAAATTCCAGGTCACTATACATTCGGTATATTTGGAGAAAAACATAAGTGTGCAGTTTCTCCTCCCCCTGCCCTCTCTCACCCCACCTTCCTCCAGACGTAACAAAAACAAAGAGTGCGCGCTGAAAGCAAGATCAAGTCAACAGTAACATGTTTCGAAACTCAGGTGTTTATGTGTTATGAAGCTTGTGGAGGAAGAATCTGTATGGGCAAGCCCAGCCGAGACTTTATTTTCCCTCAATACACTGCAATACAGTGGGCCTGAAGGGGCCGTCTCTTCTTGTTCCATCTCGCTGTACTTGCAATGTGGCTTGGATTGTTCCATATCCATTAATTAAAGCAATGGGTTTCCCAATGCTCAACTAAGGAGAACGAAACAAAACTTCAAGTTACTTCAGACACACTTGTTGAATCATGCCTTTGGGTTTTGAGGATAACTGAATCTACAGTGTAGCCTACACACGAAAAAGATTCCAGAAGTATCTAAGATCTAGAAGGACATAGAAGAATGTGTTTCAACTAAGCTTGACAACTACTAATAACTAGTAAACCACCAGCTTGATTCTGTTTGTTGTGGGGCAGCCAATAATTTGAAGTCAAGTCATGGTACATAACTCTTCAATAGTGACTTGACTATATTGGACAAACAACTCAGGCAAGGCACAAAGACTCTTTTCATTTAAACTGCTTGGTGCATTTAGTGTATGCAAAGATTTAGAATGCTTGCATCGGTGTACATTTCTAGGTGATAATTTTAATAAAGACCTTCAGGGCACAGGAAATGCCAAGGTAAGTACCTGCGTGGACGGGTTCTAGGTGACATCATTTCATTGCCCAAGACATGATAGCGTCTGGCTTCGTGGAGGAGCTGATAGCACTCTGGTGCATTTTGGATCAACTGGTCACCTTCTACCGTCTGCACAAAATAATTTGGATGCAGCAGGGGCAGGCGGACGTGGGTGAGAAGGTCTCTAAGCATGATTCGACGGTGGTCCACATCATAGTACACCCAACGCATCACTGCCTCAAACACGGTCTCCTCCTTTCCAATAACTAGCTCGTCACTAGCAATGTACTCCTCCAGTTCCTCCTTACGCAAGTCCAAGAATTCTTCATGCTGGGCCACATCGGTAAAGCTCTGCAGCGCGTAAGAGCGGCAACGACTGGCCAGTTGCTTGAGGGAGTGCGCATCGGCAAACCGCTGGATGCCCAAGCAGTTGCAGGGGTCAAGTTGGTCTTCCAAGAACTTGGCACAGGCATCGCGCAGAGTGCTGATCTGGAAGAGGCTGGAGGTCTCAAAGAGGAACTGCACATTATCAGTAGTGATGCGGACACGTCCGGTGTAGACGTACTGCAGGAAGGTGTCCATGGCTTCGACACGGATGCCGTTGATCTCCACCAACATCTCATGGCTCTCCCGGTGGTCATTGCAAAACATTGCACGGAAGTAGCTACTGCAAGCTGACAGCACCGCACGGTGACATGGGAACTCACGACCCTCCACGCTGATCACCACGTCTGTGAACAGGCGGCTGTCACGGAACTCATTAAACATCTGCAGAATGCTATCGGAGTGGCATGGGCTGGAGGAGAAATCGAACACATCATGATTACTGAGGGACTTGCTGTCCATCTCCAGAACCTTTCGCTTGACTGCCGGGGACTCACGGACTCCAGAGTCCTCCCGGTTCAGTCTCCTGCCCAGAATAAGTACCATTGCTATCAGACCAATGAGGTCCAAGGCCTTGTAGACAATAGAGGAAAATGATGCCTCAGCTGAAATTAAAAAGAGAACCATTATTTTAATCAGGAGATTCATGAACTTGTTATAATTATATAAAAACGGCAATATCTGTCACATATCGGAGTTGCTTATGTAACCTTTAAGTGATGATACATAAAATATGAAAATGTGCATTGTTAAATTAAAATTAGTTTAAAACAACAACTAAAGCATTTACAGCCTTTCAGGCTAAATTTACAAAAGCTAATGTCTCAACAACCACACAGTATCATGTCAACAAAATGTTGCCATGTTGCCAAAAAACGTGATACACATTAACTAGTAAATCATAATAATATGTACTACTAGTTTTATTATAAATCATAATAAAACTTAAATAACAGTTTTTTATAACATAAAGGTACAAAAATGTACCTAACCTATAAAAATTACCAATCTTTATCCACTTTAAGCTGACAATGTTTAACACAACCTGGCAACCTTATGTATGTCTCACATTGCCCTCTCAATGCCCCAGGACAGGTGAATTCAAATTTAAACTTAACATGATGCTTTTCTTGTAGTACTGCCCTCTAGCGGTCATTTCCGTATTCAACAAGTGAATCAAAACAAAGAACTTAGGGAACGTCAACAAAAACTGTTTCAAAAATGACCTGCCAGCACGTGTAGACTGACAAATTAATTTATCTATTTATTTTTGTTGTTGTTGCTGCTGTCGTTGTTATGCAACCAAATCGTGACTAAAGTCAGTCATAACAAAATTTTAATTAAATGGCATTAGCTTAAAAACTGACTGTTAAAAACACAAAGTGAGCTTAGTCAACATTCCCAAAAGGTAAGACCATCATTTTTGTGTCGCAGTTATTGCTTTGTGCCACACTGTTAATAATAGATGCCTCGATATGAAGAATTTTAGATAAAAGTGCATTTTTTTTTCATTGTTTACGCGGGACTTGATGTATAAATACATAAGCTAATTTATAAATACATTTTTTAGAATTACATGTCACAAGCTGGGTTTCATACTCATATATTTGAAATTATCATAGCTACAAAAGTGTTACTGAACGGAACAAAATAGAATAGATTCTAGATAACAAACATAAATTTACCAGTATCAAAAGTGAAGAGTTTGTTATGGAAGTCTCGTCAGTATGTAAAATGTGAAAATCAGTCCAGGAAAACTCTGCTTGTCTATCCCTCGGCGGTCATCTCTATTCCAGCAGTGAACTAAAAAGATCGTCTGGAAAAAAACGGTCCGCTGGGTGCTTTATTGCCGTCATCACATGCGAAAAACATAAACGGCAATCAGCTGATGGCGTGGGGAATTCTGGGAAATGTAGTCGTCAACTCAGTCTGAAGGAATGACGGTAGAGGCAGAGGGGACTACAAGTACCAGAGTTCTCAAAACGCCACATGGCCACAGATTGTTTGTAAACGTTTCATCAGTCACAGGAGTGGCGGAGGTGAATCTCGTCTGAAAGATGTTCAACTGACGTTGTGTTTTTCTCTTAAGAGTTTAGTAGAAGCTTATAAATGTTACAAAATACATTTTGTATGCCTTTTGAAATTACAAACAAAAACCAAGACAGTAGGACGACAAATACAACCCACATATTCTACCACACACTATAAAAAGTTGCAAAATACAACAATACCAAGGTCTCCACAGTTTTGACTGATACAGTGTAGTACTAACCCTTCTATTTGATAGACCTCATTTTTCGAATCATTTAGCCGGCAGATAAATCTATACATAAGATTTCTTAACAGTGCAACGTTTTTCTTTCGAGTACATTAGTGGTCGATGTTCAGTGCTCTTTCTCGCCTCCATTGTCTGAGGTTCAAGACAAAGATGTCCTTCTGCCGCAGTCCTTTCAACCGCAAAGCCAAAGTTTTAAACAGTGACTGGCTGTGCTGGAAAGCAGATGAGGCGGTTGAACTTCCTTTCTTCTGAATGCCTGGAGGCTAAACGTACAATGTTGATGCCTAAAGCGTTCTCTGGAAGACTTTTTCTTCCTCTTTCAATGCTTTCACCTGCAGTCTATCTCTGTCCTGTTGCTATAGTGTGTCTCTGTCCTCACTTGGTATCCACACCATTAGTCCACAGCAGCTGACTGCATTTTCTGCTGTCTAAAGCACATTCCTCTTTCTCTGTGTGTTTTATGTGATTAGTAGTCATCCCAGCATTAATAGTGCTATAATACAGCATGGATCTAATCAGATAAGCCCCACTAAAACACAACAGGGGAAAGCCTAGTTCAAGTTCACTGACTTAAGCCAAGCAGAGTATAATACAAGAAGTATTGATTTTTTTTTTTATATTCGAATATTCATTAAAGAGGCATGGCCAGAAATTCATTCAAACTGGCTGTTGTATCCTAGACTAGACACAGGGTGGCAGCAGTGGCTAATGGAAACAACATAACAGGACATTTGCAAGTGCACACAAATGGGGATATGGGATTATTTGTTTTATCAATAGAAATTTAGAGCTCGTGTGTATTTTATACAAATAAATCCACGCTCTATAATATACCTGTAATTATTTGTTAAACATGGTTAGGTCCAATCAGCCACAGAGTTCATATAATAACATTTTATTTAGGGTACTTACCCTATATACCCTAATATGAAAGTGACCATATTTCCTGTAAGTGTTACATGTTGTAATAACAGCCCTCTATTGGACATTACACCGTTTAGAAATAAGTAGTAGAATTAGTATACAAATTTGGGAATATTACAATATTATTTAAACAAAGCACTGCCAAGTCTCCCTATAGATTACATTCCTTTCAGACAATTTAAAGTTATTCAAAAGTAACCAAATATGTTAGACCTCAGTGATTAATCTCTATAATTATCAGTATCGATTTTTTATTTTTTATGTTTTTTAGAAACAATCAACTGCGATCTGCAGGCTCCAGGTATTTGTTTGTTAAACAGCGGAAATCCAGTTCGATGTCCTCGATCATTACAAGCGCATCTCTCCAGTTCTCGCGAGAACTTTCGGTTCACGAGCGCCACTGAGCGCAGTGACGGCAAGCTGGAGTTAGTAAAGCGACGGAGGCAAAACTGTAGTGAAGCTTTTTACGGCTGGGGCAACATCCACATCATCTCTTCCCCCTCTGCATTGTTGCCCCTTCCCTTTTTTGCTCGTTTTAATGAGGGGAATAATAATCTGTAAGAAATATGCTTAGAAGCCGCGTTGCTCTTTGATTGTAAGTGATTATTTGCGGTATTTCCGACCCGGGGGCTTCATCTCCTGCAAGTAGCGGATTTCTGGCTTTTTCTCTACATTGAAAGACATCCTACACAAACACGCCGCGTAAACAAGTTCATAAATGGGTGAGTACAGTAGATTTGTGGATAGTCCGGTTATTTTAAGCAAGATCTTGACCAGAGTGTTTTATTGATGTGGCATACAATACATTAACGAAACTGAAAATCATTGATAGTGCTTGCATCATGCATCCGTCGCTCTCATTAGAACTACATTGAAAGAAGATCTGATGATTTCAAGATGTGGACACGTTTGCATGTTTTTCCTCTCCTCCCCTGTTCGGAGATCATGAAGAGTTAAAAGCTGAATTTCATTTCCCTCTGAGGTTTCCTTCTCTCATCCAGCTGTCCGTTATGTTTCTATTAACTGATGTGGTTTTTGCTACGTTGTTTCATATGAGGAACCCTCCTTTTAATATGCATGTTATTTCATTAGGACATTACAATGCAACGGAAACATGCATTTTTAATTGCTATTTTAAAATTGTCAGTATCAGCATAAACTTTACTAGATTGGCTGTC
Source organism: Carassius carassius (assembly GCF_963082965.1). NCBI lineage: Eukaryota > Metazoa > Chordata > Actinopteri > Cypriniformes > Cyprinidae > Carassius > Carassius carassius. Next base: position 19,686,507 of record NC_081796.1, read on the forward strand.
AGTAAGTATTAAACAATGCACATATTCTATTTTCAGATATTTTAGTGAATATTAAGTAAATATATGTGTAAAGTAAGTGTTCATTTGAATTCAGTGCATTGTTTCCAAAAGGAAAGCAAAAATGATGTTGAGATTCAATTATGTCTAAATGTAAAAGTTAAAATGCTTTGTATTTTTTATAGCATTAAAGTCGGCATTAAACATAAAAATCCACCCTATCTATTTTCTAAATGCATGTTATTGATCTTCTTGTAAAGTTTTAAGCATGCATGTTTCATTTTTTATGTTTCATTTGTATTTTTTGGACATGATAATTTAAATCAAAATGTCATAACTTGATCTTCTGGTGAACGAAGTCCCAGCCGTATATTTTCTTTCTTTTTCGATTTCAATTGGAATATACATCACAATACGGAAGAGAAGGCTGGTTGCTACTTCTGTTTCATTCATCATGACCTTTAAGTAGAAAAAATGGAATAACATTGAACAAGCTTATTTTCTGTATTTAGTTCAAAAGGCAAAACATGTTTCTTGAATAAGGTTGTATCAGTTAAAATGCCGTTATGTGCTATGTTCTTGAAATAGGGTTTAAATAGTTTGTACGTGTGTTTTTTAAACAGACTTTTAGACAGTTTATCACAGTCCATAGCTTGGCAGCGGCAGCCAAAGACGTTTTTAGCATTTCAGTCCAAAAAAATAGTTGCTGGTGTCGTTTTCTTACATTGCACTGATGATAAAACAGGATGACAGACATTTTTGAAGAATTCCACACTATTGTGGAATGAGATGTTCAGAACTGCAGTCATCACTGTAACCTCAAATGTTGTGTCATGCTAAGCAGATCAGAGCCTATCATTGACAATGGATAACAACCATTGGTGATTTACATTAACAAACTAAAAACACTAATTGACTGAAGCACTAACAGATGTACGATCCTCTTATGATCCATTCTGTTCTATCCACTCTCCCGTGACGAATTCATGAAAAGTGCAGCATCTTTGACAAAACACCAGCGTGAGACAGTCACACATGTGTCTCTGATCTTTCGGCAAGATTCATCAAAGCGTTTAGATCAACAGATATACGTGTTGAAAATTGAAACAGCACAATATAGGTTTTGAGCACATTGCACAGCACATTTGGTTACATTCTTCAGTGACTAAAGCCATCCGTGTACAGACCTACCAGAGTGTTTGTTAGGAAAAGTTTTAGTTAGTTTCTGCTTAAATATAAACACTAATGGTTATAAATGACAGAGGGCCAGCTGTGTGTACCAACTATTTAAAAAAATAAATCAGTCAGAAACAGGACTACAGGAATTATATGATTTAAAAATCAATCTGACAATCGAGGCATGCTCTGCTCTAAGTTAAAAAGTGAGTAAAAAAAAGGAAATTATGTGCAAACAACTATTTTTAGCCCCTAAAGATTGTATATAATAGTACCTTGAAGGGATACCCAAAAATGAAAATTCTCTTCTTATTAACACACTTTTATGTTGTTCCAAACCTGTACAACTTTCTTTCTGTCAAGTTATGTTGGAGATAAGAGTAAGATTTGTGGAATATACAGTGGAAGTCAATGAGGTTCAAAACAATACTGTAGCCCATTAACTTTTATTTTAGAGACAGAAATACAGCAAGACATTTTTTTTAATCTTTCACATTATAATTCGTGTTCTACAGAAGAAACAAAGTTATACAGGTTTGGAACAACATGATGCCTGTAACTTTAATGATAATGCCACAGAGGAACAATATAATTGGAATCCCTATCAGAATAATATTTTCCAGCTGATGAATCCTTAAAAGCATTGACAGCCAATCAGAATCTTTTGCTGCAAGCTTTTCCTCCACAGTGATGTGGTGAGCTTTGGATTCTGGAAAGTGTGCAGTGCACTGTACTCAGGTCTCTTTACTATCATGGCTGCTGTGTCATGCTCATTCATTGCCTTTTGGCAGAGAACAGGGAAGTGGTGACAGAGGTATGTTTCTGTGTATGATAAGTTCCCGTTATGTAGTGGAGCATTTACACATCTACCTCATGTTCCTCCATGTTATGATAGTTGCTCTTTTATTGCCAGTGGAAACAGTGTAGGGGAACCAGTAGCAGCAGTTGTACTTATCACAAGATCTACACATCGGCAACTTCTTTTGTTTATGGTTATTTGGTTAATTTGATTATTCTTTCAGCCTTCAACAAGAGTATTTTCTGCTCTCCGTTTAACACATCTTCCATGTTTAAATCCATTGCTGTCGATTTCCCCGTGAATGCAGCACAGATATTTTCTGCAGATGCCTTCTGACTCTGAGCATCCCTATGTTGGGTAATAGTACTCATAGATCTTTATAAAATATTCCAGAAGAGAGCTATTTTGGACGGAATTAACACAATACGTTTATGTGCATGTCACCATAGGGAAATGCACAATATGCAATAATAAAAACCAAAAGGTTTTGTATTAAAAGGAAAAAAGTTTTCTTCAAAAAGAAAGAGTTATGTCTGTTTTGGAGCATGAGTAATCGTTGATGTCTCAAGTCTGCGGGAGATTGCTTCATTCAAGAATAAAAGTCATGTCACTTCATGCGATAAAAGAGAAGTTCCACGGCTAGTGTGAGAGTTTTGTACGATATTGTGTACAAAATATCCCATACAGCTGAAAAAACATCTTCTGAAAGAGCTTTTGTAGATTAATAATGTAAGTGTTGATACACTACCTGAATATATATCTGCAGTAGGATATACAAACAACCGAGTGGTTTTTACATGCAAGTACCTTCATGATTTCTTAACGTGTCTGACGTCGGAGCTGTAACTTTTAAGAGAGAGTATTTGTAATGAAAGTTGTAATGATGAAACACTCAAAGTTTGTTGAGTGTTGGCTTTAAGGAAGTAGTGTTAGACTTTGTGGTCAGGATTCGAGCGCAAGAGTTTCTGTCCTACATACTGCATCATTTAATGGCATGTAAACTACATGTTTTATGCTTCTGGGAAAAGTGCGTCATTTTATAACTTGCACCAATCATTTGTTAGTTTCTCTAAATTTCTGCACATGACCCAAGTCTAACCCACATAATCAGTGGCATAGGCGACAAAATTTGGGAAGCCAAGACACATGGCGAGCCACGTGTGGTCATGCATTTAAGAGGATCTTGCCCTTTTCTTCTATAGAGGTCCTGTAAATTTGTGGTTTGCTTGGCAGAAACTAGGATTGTAGTGGTATACCAGTATCACTATATCATGGTGTTAAAATTGATGGACATATTACAGTGTACATTTGCTTATTTACAATGCTGTGGAGCTGTGCAGTTCATCGGAATACAGTTTTTGATTCCGGCCTCCAATGATTATAAAAATACAATAATCAAGATAAATTAAAAAGTGACGTGACATACAGCCAAGTATGGTGACCCATACTCAGAATTGTTCTCTGCATTTAACTCATCCAAAGTGTACACACACAGCAGTGAACACACACCCGGAGCAGTGGGCATCATTTATGCTGTGGCGCCCGGGGAGCAGTTGGGGGTTCGGTGCATTGCTCAAGGGCACCTCAGTTGTGGTATTGCTGGCCCGAGACTCGGACCCACAACCTTAGGGTTAGAAGTCAAACTCTCTAACCACTAGGCCACAACTTCCCTACGAATGTTTATTCCGCCCCCTTTCCAGTGCATGTGCTCAGAGACGGAACAGAACTCGGACAAGCAAGTGAAGTGAAGGTGATGTTTGGCCTTTGGGTGCATACAGTATGGGTGTTCGGTGCCTTGCTCACTTCAGTCATGGTATTGAGGGTGGAAGAGGTACCAAAACTCAAACCCAAGACTTTTAGGATACAAGTACGACTCTCTAACCATTATGCATTACTGCCTAATAGCATAAGCAAAGTGAACTTTTAGTTTAAGATGCACGCCTAAACGGTCAAATGTACACAAAAATGTGCCGAAATATGGAGCTTGGTGATTATTCACGTAAATTCTCATCTGTCATGACTTAAGAGAGTGTAAACAGTTGTGAATGAAAATACGTGTGTAACAGTAAATTGGATCGTTGCGGCTCTTAAAGTGACAACAGGCTTTTCCTGCTGTTGCTTGTGTGCTTAATATTAATCAGACAACAAAAGACGGAGAAAATCACTCACTGCTTTTTACTGGAGGACTTTCAGCTTTAGTAAGAAACAAAAAAAGTTGAATTCTTCCATTTAAAACCAGACCATAGCGCAGTGTAATGAAATGGGTCAGGACTACGCCTGCGTTCACAGCACCGCTCTAAATGTGGTATGCTTGTGTTGGAATCTGCTCTTTATCACAGTGGTTGTTTGTGTCTGGGTAGTGGCTTTATGCAGTTATATTTGGCTCACAGTTCATTCAGTATACATTCTGAGGTGTGTAATGGGTCAGGATGGCATGAAATGGTTTGGCTGTGAAGGATATCATCGGTGTTCTTTTCTTTGACTCATCTTGGAGTCACTCTGAGCCGTTCACACCTAATGCTCATCCAGTCTTGAGCATGAGGTTTTTGCTGTATAAAAATACTTTTGCCAATGTGATTCATTTAATTCATGTCTGTTCCATCTAATGCAATCTAATAACATAAATTTGATTAACCTTAAGGTAGAGGCAGTCGGTCTGAGTCAGTATGAGAGAATGAACAATTTAAATCAGCTGTAAGTTACAGGCTTCCCACAGACAAGAACAATGAAGGATTTTAGTTCAGCTCAATCACATCATTGGCCAAAAAGGTTATTTGTCCAATACTGGAATATTATTGATCTTGTTCCAAATCAGTGGAACCTAAAAATAATGCTTGTATCTCTTAACTTATACAGTGGATTATTGGGTACAAGGCTTATATGATCGACATTAGCGCTTGTTCGGGAGTGGATTTTGTTAAGGGGCAAGTGAAAGAGTAAGAAACCTGATCAAGTAACCTGATTTAAACATCAATAACATACAACAACTTGGGCAGCACTGAAACTATTGCGAGAATGATTGTAGAGTGTGAATGATTAATAATAATTAACTTACATTTTAAACAGATTTTTGACTGTTTTTGCTCCATTTCACAAACAAAATAGTTCTAAGCAAAGCCACTGCAGAACAGTCACACATCTCCGAAAACAACACACAACAGTGTTTTCGTTTTTGAACGAATCAGGTGAGTCAATGAGCTATTCATAAAGGCCCTGTCCCAAATCACACCCTAAACCCTCACAGTCTTCCTCCACACTTTTGTGACATATTGGCGCTTTGACTGTTGGGTAGAAGTCTGCCACAGAGCTTACCTCAGTGCGGACTCGGCAAAAGTGTGCAATGCATTTAATAAGGTTAGGAAAATATTGCCCTTCATAAAGTTAAAAAGTGTCCTAGAAATCCATTTAAGGCAAGTATTACAAATATACTGATTAAAGTAAAACCTGATAGAGCACTGAGACAATTGCTTCAGATTATATTTACACCAAAAAAAAAAAATATATATATATATATATATTCTTACATTATAATTTTTTTTTTTTTTTTTTTTTTTTTTTTTTTCTTCAGACAAGTAATTTTTTTTACTCAGGTGAATGACATGTCAAGGCTAAATGTTGTAGGGGACACAAATAATACAGCTAAAATTGTACTTGTAAGTATATTTATATAGAGAGGAAACGTGGTTAGTTTGGGTTAGTTTTGGGCTAGTTTTAAATAGCAATTGGGTGTGCAAACGATGATCACACTACAAACAATACAAAACTATAATGCATTAAGAATGAATTGTTTAACTGGGTCTTCAGTTTATGATTAGCTCAGCTCACATCTTATCTGACTATTCTTCATGTTTGAGTCGTTCTTTCATCACGTGACAGCCCCATAAGCTTTGACCATAGACTGTATAAAAGGAGTTACCTTGGCAACAGATCTGTGTTTATTTTTTTAAATTATTATTATTATTTTTGTCTTTGTGATTTTAAGTTAACTGCCTTAATGTTTTAATGTTTGTATTGTTTAATAATAATAAAAAAGACTGTATAAAAGGCTTTAACCTATCGTTCGTACTTTTGTCACGTGACGTGAAGGCATTGGATAGAGAAATTAATTTACAAGCTTCCTTACAAACAGGTGCATAGTCATTATTATTATTATCAGCATCATCAATATTATAATTATTATTTACTCTTAAAGTTACTGCGTTTCTGGTCTCAAATTGTAGCTTTGACCCCCCCTCCCCGGCGGATCTCCGCCTATGGTCAGGCCTGCATAAATTTAGTCAGTATTACAAATCGAGTGTGTTGATGTTTAATGCATGAGCTCAGTGAGTTATGCTGCTGTGAAAGCGCATCACATTGTTTCACTGAGGTCCTGTTAAGCAGACATCAGTGCAAACCAGCTGAGTCCAGACACACAGGCTAAAGGAGCTATTTAAGAAGAGGTAGTCAGGTGGTTGGCCAGTTAAACACACATAGTCCTTATTTAGCTCAAGTGATGTTGTTATTGTAGTAGTTACTAGATTTTTAGATTTTATGAAAAAAAACACACTTAAGTGGTGTTTGCAGTGCATACACTGCAATGCTTCCAGTTAATTGGGCACTATTTGAATACATTTTCTTTTTTTTTATTCAATAAAATAATATTTAAATATAGTTAACATATTGTATTTTATTTAAAATAATATTTTAGTTAAAATAATATTCTATGTCATGTCAGTTACTTTAATATTATTAATTGCACAGATAACACAAATGATCAGTAAATCATTTGAAAATATATTTTGTCTTACAGATACAACTAAATGAACAGTGAAATATTTTCTTCATAGGGACATTTCCTTTTTTTGTCAATATTCTGTTATCCTTGATGTCAAATAGTTTTATATAATCAATTCATTACAATTTCAGAGCAATTATTTATAGTTACTCTTACAGATCACATTAAATTAGCAGTCCCCATATTTAGAATTTTTTACTCTGAATGTATCAGAATATAATTATTAGATCAGATGTATCAGTACTATGATAACTGGATACTATTTCAGTCTCTCTTGTGACCATTAAAAAAGCAGAAGAAAGACAAGAATTAATAAGAAACAGCTTTGTTGTTTTTCGTTGAGTGTAAATGTGTTTGTGTGGATCAGCTGAAGAAGGGTTGTGCTGAAAAGTCAGACAGAGGCTGACATTTGTGGGTCTGGCAGAGATTCAAGACAAACTCCTGTATTCTCAGTGCAGGGGTGTAAGTGTGGGTGGGAGGCTTTTCTGCAAGATTTCACCATAAACATGGCAGCAATGTCACATCTTTATTTCATTCCAAACCTCAAACAACCGGAAGACAACAAAGGGACAAAAACTGAGAGAGAAGATACTGCTCAAAAGAAAATCACAGATGGACCTTGAATGTTATCATTACATTTACATTTACATTTATTCATTTAGCAGACACTTTTATCCAAAGCGACTTACAGATGAAGACAGTGGAAGCAATCAAAAACAACAAAAAGAGAAATCAAGGGGTAGCACAACGTCCTTAACAGAATGAAAGATCTTTCATTGTGTTTCAAGCCCCTTGAAAAGTCAACGAAGAATAGTTGTGATTTAGGTCATGTTATGATTCGATGTATCTATGGCTGTAAAACTCCACAGAACGCAGGTGATTTCTAATTAAAATTGAACACCCATCTGTTATAAATTGTATATATTTCCCAATCCTTGTATGTTTGTTTTATTATATAAATATATGTTTATACTGTCCTGGTAAATTGTCCATTCGTATTTGTTTTCTAAGCTTTTTAAAACTAAATTCTACACTTTTCCCAACAAAACAAAGGTGAAGGAACGGCGAGAATAGTCTGCAGAGAGTCTGCACCTGATCAGCCATTACAGATGATAAATCTCCATATATCAATACAGACTGTAGCATTTCTGTATTTATGTGTGTGTGGGTTTGTGCCTGTAGGTTTTTTAATATCTGTTCATATGCGTAGGTGCGTTCCACCAGATGTTTGGAAGTTTTCGTTACCTTTGTGTTTGTTATGGCTGCGGGCTGACCGATTTCTGTTATACGACCTCATGCTTTCCTCCATGGATAGCTCAGCATTTTCCAGAATATTATGCAGGCTCATCTGAGGGATCATATAAGCCAATGCATTCTTGAGTATTTAATGGTAGGGTATTGATATCCTTCTGCATGGAGCAATGGGGTTGGTTGGTATCCGATATAAAATCTGTAGACAGGGCTTCTGATATAGATCAAACATTGTATAGAAGACACAATGGATGTTTGCATTATACTACTATGTGTGTGTGTTAGGGTTGTGCCGATAGACGATAGTATCGTGTATCGACGATAGTCAGAGATATCGACATAAGCAGATTTCTCTGTCGATAATCAAGACTATATTAGGCTCATTTTCCTATTAATGTATTAGATTATAATAATAATAACTATTATTTTTTTTAGGCTGCTTATTAAAATAAAACTGCCCAGCTATTTCATTTCAGCATCGCATTTCACACACACACACACACACAGCTCGTGTGAGCGCAGGAGGATTAGAGCCTGAAACTGTCCGCCTTGACTCTGATAACTCGTTAAATCCATGAAATGAAAGAGATAGAAAACGAGGAGTTGGTGTCCCACACATTTAATGGCTGCTACACGACAACACGCTCTTCTCATACATGAGAGATTAACTCTTTCTTGGCGTTACAAATAAAGTAAAGACAAAATATTAACAAGGCGGCAGAGCGAACTTATCATCCATAGTGGTTCTCACGTAGACCTTCTATTAGACTTATCACTTATAACACTCACTATGTGGTGATGACGTAGAAGGACTACGTGAGAACCACTATGGATGATAAGTTTGCTCTGCAGCCTTGTTATTATTTTCATGCACACTGCACTATAATGTGATGCATGCAAAATACAGAGTTTTGGCCGTTACTAAGTCTCCATCCACAAACAGACGTACATCGTCTGCAGATATAAGGTGTTTCATTGCACTTTAACAAGTAATCTGAACGGCCTATATATGTGCACTATTTTAAACGAGCCCTCACTGAGTTTAATGCCACAGTTATGTTAGAATGCATCTCATTCTTGTTTCTGTTGCGGTGCGTCGAGCTCGTCATGAGGCGCGCGGTCCGGAGCGCTGTATGACTGATGCATCAGTTCAATTCAACTTTACTCCAAATATATGAACTTACCTGTTTTAAATACTTTATATTTAACTTGTTCGTTTATGCCCAATATTAGTGTTAAACTGTTGGACTTTAAATGAAATCTAACATTGATTTTCACCGTTGACTGATTATGCAGAACATTTAGACTGATAACTTCCGCACACAGATGCTGCAAATTGTCACAGGACGCACGATATGACAGTTGTGTCTGACTATATATATGAACGTAGCTGTTTTAAATACAGTATTTTTTTATTTAACATTAGTTTATCAGTATGTTTTAAAGTATATTTTTTCAATAATTGGTGATTCCATAGGCTCTCTCACGCACCTGCACGGTTTAAAACACAAGAACAAAGAGTCTCTCTCTTGCTCCACCCATGCACGATAAGATCGTGTATCGTCGATCTCACGGCTGACGATATGACGATTTGAAACATGACCATATCGCCCAACACTTGTGTGTGTGTGTGTGTGTGTGTGTGTGTGTGTGTGTGTGTGTGTGTGCAGTGTGCAGTGTGCATTGCATTGGAGTGAGCCATGGGTGTGATCTCTACTTGTGTGGCATGGCTTGATGACTCATCATTCTATCTCCATCTCTCATCTCCATCCTCACTGTAACCCCTCCTCACCATTATGACCTCATGCAAACTATTATATATATGTATTATAATCTGTAAAGTGAAAATATCTTGTGACTTTAATTTCTCGTCTCCTTTCGCTTCTGCCTTGATCTCATCTAGAGTAATCCTCCTATCTGCAGCGAAAACATGATGCCTGCTTATGCTCCAGGGGCCTATTAGCTCTTATTCCTATGGAAGGACTTGTATCTTTCTTTGCTATCTCAGTAAATGTTTTATTGCTGTAAATATATGATTATGTGATAAAAATATGTTAAGATGTTGTCAGAGCAGAGCACAAATGATAAAGTAGTTTTTGTGGTAAGCATCAGTATTTCTATTGTTCATTTGGGGATTTGCATAAACCTTAAAGAGTGTAGTGTGTCATTTCTGCACCATAGTGCCTACAAATTAAATAAAAATAAAAATAAATCATTGGGATTAAAAGTGATTACACTAATGATTTTTTACAAACAGGACAATAAAACGGGTGGAAAAACTCCCTTTGACTTATATTGAAGGAGAGTCCCAAGCCATATCTAGACTCCCAACAAATTATTGAGATTTGGGAATGGGCTGATTTGACTTGAAACAGTAACCGCAACCAATCAGAATGCCATAGAAACGACCCAGAACATCTTAGAATCACGTAGAAACATCCTTAAAATCCCGCAAAACAATTTATGACCACCTAGCAGCACCTTAGAAACCATCCAGAACACCACAGTATAGCAACACCTATAAACCATCTAGAATACTCTAGAATCAACTTAGAACACAAAGACATCCCTCCAGAACCATCCGAAATGCCGATAATCACCTATCAGTGTCCTAGAAACCATCCGGGATACATTAGAATCATCTAGAAACACCCTATAAACAACCCAGAACAAATTATTATGACACACTAAAGCAGCATTATAACACAATAAAACACTCCAAACACATTGGAACCAACACTCCTAGCAACCACTCAGAATCCCCTTGTATCACTGTATAACACTCTAGAAACCATTCAGGACAACCTAGAATTACCTAGCAACACACTAAATATTCCAAACATAAAAACACCCTAGGATTATCCTAGATTCACCTAGCAATACACTAGAAACCAACCAGAGCACCCTAGAATCACAATATAAACCCTCCGGAATGCTTTAGAATGGCCAACCAACCAAGAACCATTGAAACCACCCAGAACACATAGCAGCCTAACAACACATGAATTAATAACATTTTAAACATCTTAGGACCCACCTAGCAACAGCGTGGCAACCACCTATAACAGCCTAGTGTTTTTGTTACCAAAACAGGATCTCTGTGGGTTTTGCATGTTGAATTAGAAAAGCCAAATTAATTATGCGTTTGCATTTCCTAAGGTGAAGTGTAATGACCACAATTCTATCTAGTTTTTAAGAGACATAATTGGATCTAATGCAGATGGAGCTGTCATTTTCATTGAAAGTTGCATGTCTGTGTGAGTCTCATACAGTAATACAGTATACCATGCTTCCTGTATGAAACTATGACCTCTAAACCTCTGTTTGTTGTCCTCTCTCTCAGTGGAAGCCATTGTGGAGTTTGATTACCAGGCCCAGCACGATGACGAGTTGACCATCGCTGTCGGTGACATCATCAGTAACATCAGGAAGGATGAGGGCGGCTGGTGGGAAGGAGAGCTGGACGGTCGGAGGGGGCTCTTCCCCGACAACTTTGTCAGAGTAAGTGCTGAACTCAGCATTTCCCCTTTTGACCTTTCCCTGCAGGAGGAAGTGGATGGATTCACATCCTAGACTTACCACTGGACGTCGGTTTCTCGCCTTAATTTTGCATGACCAAGCCATCAACACTGTTTCAGGGTGTTTGTGGGTGTGCGTAGTGTTAGGGCTGAGCGAAATAGCAAAAACAGTTTAAATTTCTCACTTTTTAATGCGACCAATTACACTACAGTTCAAATGTTTGGGGTCAGTACGGTAAGATATTAACAGTTTAACTGACTAAAAATAAATTAATGGTATTCTTGTGAACTTTGCACATAAGAAATGTTTCTTTAGCAGAAAAGCAGCATGATCATGTGACACTAAAGACTGGAGTAATGATGCTGAAAAATCAGCTTTTTTAATCAAGAATAAATTACATTTTAAATTAGTAAACAGTTATTTAAAATTTATCACAATATTTCACAATATTTTTACTGTGTTTTTGAACAAATAAAAGCAGTCTTGGTGAGCATTGGAGACAACTTAAAAAAAAAAAGTAATATGTTTTTCATCCCAGACTTGTGAATGGTAGTGTAGATTCAAAATGTTAAATCAAATAAGTTAATTACAGTAAAAATGTAATGATCTAATCATTGTTTGCTAAATTCGCAGTGAAACATTAGTAATGAAAAGGCATGGACAGTTATTTTTGCAGCTGACAAATGCATTTGCAGGAGTTTCCCTTTCAGACACAATTTATGCAAGGAGAGTATTTAAATATATCACACAAGGTGATTTACTAATATTTGCGGTAGTCAGTTTACTGGTATTTGCACCATTATTTTAACCCATTTTGCACTTGTGTTTTAAGTAGATTACCCACACCTGATTATCATGCTGTGCTCATTTGCGACCCTATGCTAATTTGTGATGCTCTTTGTAGATTGCATTGGTCATTAATGGAAATGAGCCGGCTGTGTCTGTGTTTTTTAATTTGTGCTAAAACTTTCCACTTCTGATTGTGCTTTTATGGCATTATCACTCAAAAATTTGGCACTCTATCTCCAAATGAAAAAATACATTTAAAAACGTATTGTTTGTGTTTTTCTGCCAAGTCATTGAATATTGTATATTGAATTTTCATTATATCGCTCGTTATATTGTTCAGCTCTAGAGTGTGTTGGCAATTGTGTATGTTTGTGTTAAGCTGAACTCAGCAGGTCTCTAACACTGACTGTCAGAGGATGTCGAGTGTGTGTGTGTTGACTAGAAGAGAATTTGGTAACACTGAGATGCAGCACTGCAGACGGACAGTGACACCAGTACATCAGGGGCATATTGCAGCAGAAAACCTGCAAACTCCTCCAGCAGATTGTCATGAGCTCAGGTGTGAGGAGTCCATGAAAGCTTTTTAGCATTGTAGCACCACATACTTGTTACACACTGGGACTGTTCTTTGTACTTTATTAGTACAGCTCTCTTTGTAATCTCCTTTTGTTTATTCTTCTTACTTTAAAACACATTACTTTTTAACAAGTAATACCACTAATGTTGGTGTGAACTTTAGAGAAAATCTTGTGGTTGGAAATGTTTACAAGTCAAGTCTCAAAGCCTGTGTATTTTTTAGTGTTTTGTGTGTGTGTATGTGTTAGTAGTTTTTGTATGTTGCAAGTTAGTTTTATAACCCTGTTGCAAATCCATTAAGTTTCTCGTTCTTTTAGTCTGTTCATTGAGCTGCTTTTGTAAATGAAACCATGTGAAATTGTACTTGAATCAAAGTTGGCAAGAACTATTTTTCTTTCTGTCAAAGCCCACTCAAAACTTGAGTTTAAGCAGTGAATGCGCTGTAGAGAGAGACTCTGTAGCTTTGCGAGGTCACTTCCTTTTCAATGGTTCATGGTAGGGAAGTGCAGACTTCCTCTGATGGCACTGGGGAGAGAAGATGCTTAACAGAGAGACAGTGTGAAATTCAACGGTTGCAATTTAAACAGCTCTTTTCACAGCTTGAGCACAACTGATGAATTCATTCTGAAGACACTAAAACAGTCGTCATGAAATCATAGTGAAGTTATTTCTATAAATAATCTTATGATTTTCTTCACAGACTGCATGTAAAAACTTGATTAGAAAAAAAGGTAGTGGAATAGTTGAACGCTGAAAATGTGAAAATGAACCTTAATGTTGTTTCTTCTAAAATGTGGATGATTTTGTTCTTATAATCAGAACAGATTTGGAGAAACGTAGGATTAAATCACTTGCTCACCAATGCCTCCTCTGCAATGAATGGGTGCCGTCAGAACAGCTGATAAAAACATCACAATGATACACAAGTTATCCACACAACACCAGTCAATCATTTTTTTTTGCACAAACTGTCCTAAACAAATGTGTTGGCAGATGGCATGATTTTTAATAAGAAAATATTTTAATGTAACTGTTAATATAAATAATAAACTGTCAATTTGTTAGGTTTCATCACATTGTACCACATTAGCTTGTTTACTGCCAACATGTGTGTCGTATTATGTTAACATGCTAATTTTGAGCTTGCCAAATAAATGGCTACTAAACAAGCTAGAGCAATATTTCCATTCTTAAAATGGTTCAGATAGTTACCATATACCCACACATCTTGCATAGTCATTTAAAATAAACAAAAAACTAACCTTTAAAATGGATGCTCATGGGTATTTACACCATTCAGCCCATTGTCAGAACAATAACACTAATGTAAATGGCAGGTTTTGGCTGCCGTGAAGTGTTTCAGAAGCGGTTCATGGAGTCTGCTTAGTACTAATGTAGGGCCAGTTTTGTTATGTTCTCTCTGTGGGTTCGGATATTGCTGAGTAGGGGTATCAGTAAAACAGTGCGTGAGTCATATTTCCACTTGAACAGCTCAACGCACATGCTCATGGTACGGCTCACAATGGTCATATGAGCACCCGAGAGAGGTTGGAACATTCACACTGTTTTGTTTACGCTAAAGTAATCAAGATATGTGACTGTGGTGTGCTGGTGTGTATTGGGACCCTTTCCAGAGGAAATTTGTATTGCTCATATGTTACTCTTTTGGCCTGTTTACTTTGATGATTGCTATCTGACTGGAGTTTCAATTTATACTTGACCACATAAAATATGTTTCCTGATGTTTATGATGTTAATCTGGTCTTCTGTTTCCGATGCACTACATACAAATATTCTGGAGTTTATTCCATGATGATGCTAATTTCAGGCAGCAACAGTTTCTGTTAAGTGATCTCTTCATCTCATATAACAGTTTTTGAGTTTTCCAAGCCACATTCAAGATGGATGGCAAATCTAAACATCTACTTTTACTTTATTTAATATTTCAGTAGACTTATTGGATTTCTCCTTCTCAGATTTACACTACCATTTTGGTATTTTTAATGTCTTCTATGCTACCAAGGCTGCCTTTATTTGTTAAAAAATACAGTAAAAATTAATATTGTGAAAGATAATTCACTTTTTTCAATTGTACTATTTATATATATATATATATATATATATATATATATATATATATATATATATATATATATATATATATATATGTATATATATGTATATATACAGTACAGACCAAAAGTTTGGAAACATTACTATTTTTAATGTTTTTGAAAGAAGTTTCTTCTGCTCATCAAGGCTGCATTTATTTGATCAAAAATACTGAAAAATGTAATATTGTGATATATTATTACAATTTAAAATAATTGTTTTTAAATTTATTATACTTTAAATTATCATTTATTTCTGTGATGCAAAGCTGAATTTTTAGGATCATTATCACATTCATTATCAAAGTTGGAAACAGTTCTGCTGCTTAATATTTTTTCAGAACATGTGATACTTTTTTAGGATACTTAGATGAAGAAAAAAAAAAAAAAAAAGCTATGTTTTTTAAATATAAATATTTTGTAATAACAATATACACTACTGGTCAGTAATTTGGGGTCAGTAACTTTTTTTTCTTTCTTTTTTTTTAAATAAAATCAATACTTTTATTCAGCAAGGATGTGTTAAATTGATAAAAAGTGATAGTAAAGAAAATATATTATTAGAATATATATTATTAGAATGTTTTTTTTTTTTTATAAATGCAGTTCTTTTTAACCTTTTATTCATCAAATATATTAGACAGCAGAACTGTTTCCAACACTCATAATAAATCAGAATATTAGAACGATTTCTAAATGATCATGTGATAGACTGATGTTACATGTGACACTGAAGGCTGGAGTAATGATGCTGAAAATTCAGCTTTGCATCACAGGAATAAATTATTTTTTTAAGTATATTAAAATAGAAAACTATTATTTTAAGTTGTGATAATATTTCACAATATTATTGTTTTTTCTGTATTTTTGATCAAATAAATGCAGGCTTGATGAGCAGAAGAAACTTCTTTCAAAAACATTAAAAATAGTAATGTTTCCAAACCTTTGGTCTGTACTGTGTATATATATATATATATTAGGGGTGTAACGGTACGTGTATTCGTACCGGACCGTTTCGGTACAGGGCTTTCGGTTCGGTGCACGTGTCTACCGAGTGACCGAATGCAATATTTTGTTTGCGGAACATAGGCACATTTTCGTGTTTCCAAACGAACATATTAAGTGGCGGAAGTCTCCGCGTTAAGCGCAAATCCCGCCTTGCAGCTGATTCTAAGGCCGGTGACACACTGGCTGCGTGGTGTGAGCATGCGTTTCTGCTGCGTGTCAGTTGCTTCGCGTTTTCTGTGTCTTTACACACCAGAATCATTCCTGACGCGGCGCTGGCGCGCTGCTGCTACTGTAGGTGACATAGAGGGAGACCTGCCGCCAGACCAGGATCTTGTCTTCACGACAACAATATCTATACTTAATGTTGAGCATAAATATAAAGCCTACTGATAAAGGACACCATCAACAGTATTGACGGCAAAATAGACTATGTTTGACAGGTGCAATATGCCAGTGTGTCACCGGCCTAATGTTTTCAAAAGGTATCACGCGAGTGTGAACATCACTACAACTAGGAAAAAAATGATTGTAATTCAAACGCAGCTCCCGTCAGCATTTAAACAGACCTTTGCTCTTAATTCCGATCGGTCCAACGCAATAACGGAATCTGAGCAGGTCTAAAAACTGAAACTGTTGATGCTGCACTTCACACTTTGGAAAAGTTATTGTAATGATTACAACCTTTGTAATCGTCGGGAAGAAGGAGGCGGGAACCGGCGGACAATCAAACAACACTTTAATAAAGCAAAATAAACACAAAACAGCGCACCAGCCCCTCACGGACGACTGGTGCGCGCAAATAAAAACCAAAACACAACTAAAAGCCCAGGCCTGGTCCTCTCTCGTCCTTCACTGTCGTCGCTCCAGTTTTATATCCTTCCATCTCCTCCATGGGCCTCGAGACCGGCGGGTCGAACAGGTGTAGCTCATCTCCAATCACTCCACCGGCCTCGCTCCCATGTCCCTCGGCCCCGCCCCACTCGTCACATACCCCCATCGCCCCTCGCAGGCCGGGGGGTACTCCCGAGACTGCGCTCTACCCCCCCCCCTCTCCCTCCGGGGGGATGCCGCTCACGGGGACCTGCGGGAACCTGGGGGTAGGACAGACGAGGTGAGAGAAAAGGAGATGGAAGGAGGAGCGACAGAGACGAGAGAGGGGAGAGAGGAAAAAAAAAAAAAAAAAAATCCGGTTCCCAGACGCACCGCTGCTCGGCCCTCCACCAGCTGGGCGATCTCCTCCGCGGTGCCTGGCGGTGGCACTGGACGGCCCTCGGCGGACGGCACGACACTCCTCCGCCGCCCGGTGTCCCCCGTTCCCTGCTCCTCCCCGTTCCGGCAGATGGCAGCAGGCTCCGGCCACCTGGCGAACGGCGCAGACTCCTCCGCTCCCTCACGGACGGCAGCCGCCCCTCCCTATCGTGGGCGGCCGGTAGCGAGCTCGCCCGTCCCCGGCAACTCGCTCCAGCCCACCGCCTCGAGCGTCCATGGCGGCACACTCCTTGCCTGCTCGTTGGCACCGCGGATTCACCACAGCGGCGAGGGATCTTCAGCAGCGCATCCCTCCTTCTCCCGGGCTTCGGCACCACTGTAATGATTACAACCTTTTTAATCGTCGGGAAGAAGGAGGCGGGAACCGGCGGACAATCAAACAACACTTTAATAAAGCAAAATAAACACAAAACAGCGCACCAGCCCCTCACGGACGACTGGTGCGCGCAAATAAAAACCAAAACACAACTAAAAGCCCAGGCCTGGTCCTCTCTCGTCCTTCACTGTCGTCGCTCCAGTTTTATATCCTTCCATCTCCTCCATGGGCCTCGAGACCGGCAGGTCGAACAGGTGTAGCTCATCTCCAATCACTCCACCGGCCTCGCTCCCATGTCCCTCGGCCCCACCCCACTCGTCACAGTTATATATATTTTTTAAATATGAGCCGGCCTACAAGCTGGGATTGGTAATGCTGCACTGTAATCATAGTTATTATACTATAGTTTTTATTATACTATACTATACTATAGTTTTTATTATATGATATTGGTTTGAGACTGAGAGTATTTTATTTAGTGGAGAACTTTGCAGCAGTATTTTATTTCTTATTCTTTTTTTATTTTATTATAAATTATATTTTATTATTTATTTTATTAAAAAGTATTTTAAAAAAGTGTAAACAAATTGTTAAAAAAAGTTTATAGTAATAAACAACCTGCAGTTTAATTTTTGCATTTCTTTCCCTTACTGTACCGAAAATGAACCGAACCGTGACTTTAAAACCGAGGTACGTACCGAACCGTGATTTTTGCGTACCGTTACACCCCTAATATATATATAAATATACATATATGTATATACAGTCGTGGGCCAAAAGTTTTGAGAATCACATAAATATTAGTTTTCAAAAAGTTTGCTGCTAAACTGCTTTTAGATCTTTGTTTCAGTTGTTTCTGTGATGTACTGAAATATAATTACAAGCACTTCATACGTTTCAAAGGCTTTTATCGACAATTACATGACATTTATGCAAAGAGTCAGTATTTGCAGTGTTGGCCCTTCTTTTTCAGGACCTCTGCAATTCGACTGGGCATGCTCTCAATCAACTTCTGGGCCAAATCCTGACTGATAGCAACCCATTCTTTCATAATCACTTCTTGGAGTTTGTCAGAATTAGTGGGTTTTTGTTTGTCCACCCGCCTCTTGAGGATTGACCACAAGTTCTCAATGGGATTAAGATCTGGGGAGTTTCCAGGCCATGGACCCAAAATTTCAACATTCTGGTCCCCGAGCCACTTAGTTATCACTTTTGCCTTATGGCACGGTGCTCCATCGTGCTGGAAAATGCATTATTCTTCACCAAACTGTTGTTGGATTGTTGGAAGAAGTTGCTGTTGGAGGGTGTTTTGATACCATTCTTTATTCATGGCTGTGTTTTGGGGCAGAATTGTGAGTGAGCCCACTCCCTTGGATGAGAAGCAACCCCACACATGAATGGTGTCAGGATGCTTTACTGTTGGCATGACACAGGACTGATGGTAGCGCTCACCTTTTCTTCTTCGGACAAGCCTTTTTCCAGATGCCCCAAACAATCGGAAAGGGGCATCATCTGAGAATATGACTTTGCCCCAGTCCTCAGCAGTCCATTCACTATACTTTCTGCAGAAGATCAATCTGTCCCTGATGTTTTTTTTGGAGCGAAGTGGCTTCTTTGCTGCCCTTCTTGACACCAGGCCATCTTCCAAAAGTCTTCGCCTCACTCGTGCAGATGCGCTCACACCTGCCTGCTGCCATTCCTGAGCAAGCTCTGCACTGGTGGCACTCCGATCCCGCAGCTGAATCCTCTTTAGGAGATGATCCTGGCGCTTGCTGGACTTTCTTGGACGCCCCGAAGCCTTCTTTACAAGAATTAAACCTCTTTCCTTGAAGTTCTTGATGATCCTATAAATTGTTGATTTAGGTGCAATCTTAGTAGCCACAATATCCTTGCCTGTGAAGCCATTTTTATGCAACGCAATGATGGCTGCATGTGTTTCTTTGCAGGTCACCATGGTTAACAATGGAAGAACTATGACTACGTTTACATGCTGTTAAAATTCGGGTTATGGTCGGGTTAAGGTCACTATTAGGGTTTCTGAAACATTCGGGATAACCCGTTTACATGCGTGAGCAGAGAGAGTTACCAATCCCGATGTAAACGGCGACGCACGGTTAGCGTCTGGACGTACGGACAACAAGACGCAATATGCGTCATTTCCGATTCTTCTTCCAGTATCCAAAGACAACAACAACAACAGCAGCAGCAGGCGGATAATGAATAGTTTGGGGCAGATAGCGATAGTCTTTGTTTGCGCTTTGGCGCTGGTACTGATCCACCAGCAGCACTTGACACTACTGTGCCTCTATACTGCACGCGGGGTTTTTTTATGCGCCGTCTCTGCTCAAAAGACCAAGATTCCTTGCGAATAGAACATGCGCAGAACACACATTTTGATGGGGATATGCCGAAATGCGTTTACAAGACCAAATATTCGGGTTAGAAAAGGGGTACCCCAGGTATAATATCCCGGTTTTTAAAAACTGGGATATGAGCATATCCGGGTTTTTGCTGGTGTTTACATGGCCGTGCGCGACCGGGTTATTGCTAATATCCCGTTTTTGAACGGGTTATTGGCTGCATGTAAACGCAGTCAATGATTTCAAGCATCACCCTCCTTTTACCATGTCAAGTCTGCCATTCTAACCCAATCAGCCTGACATAATGATCTCCAACCTTGTGCTCGTCAACATTCTCACCTGAGTTAACAAGACGATTACTGAAATGATCTCAGCAGGTCCTTTAATGACTGCAGTGGAAAGGTTTTTTTGGGATTAAGTTAATTTTCATGGCAAAGAAGGACTATGCAATTCATCTGATCACTCTTTATAACATTCTGGAGTATATGCAAATTGCTATTAAAAAAAATTAAGCAGCAACTTTTCCAATTTCCAATATTTATGTAATTCTCAATATATATATATATATATATATATATAGTTATTCCTGTGATGGCAAAGCTGAATTTTCAGCAGCCGTTACTTCAGTCTTCAGTGTCACATGATTCTTCAGGAATCATTTTAATATGCTGATTTGCTGCTTAAAAACATTTTTACTATTATAAATGTTGAATTGCATATACAGTCAGAGAAAAGTGAGAAGCAAGAAACTGAGAAGCAGAAGTCTCCATTCTTTCTCCATTTAGTCTTACCTATGGGTTTGTGAGAAAGAGATTGTGAACATTCAGACGCACATAATAAACATCTGAAAAATGTGGCATATTTTCTCCAGCTTCATTCCCAGACCCCTGACCACTTGAAAATTATGTATCTTACATAATCTTTTATATACTGTTAGTATGTTTATTTATTTATTTTAGTTCATTTTAGGCTGTGCTTTAAAAGGAATACTTTTAGTTTAGAGATTGCATATAAGTTATGACTCTAAAGTACCACTGCTAAAAATTTAAAGTTAGATTTAGTTAAATCATCTAGTCATTGAGGATAACTAGTCGACCATCTCACCCATTCTCATCTGATGTACAGTATAAGTGGAAGTGTGCACTTATCTTTAAGTGGAGAGACAAGTGTGCATGTTGCCATCTACAGGTGTTTCCTGTTTGAGGTCTGCCACAAGTAAATCTCTCACTTATCCTGTTTGTCTGTTGATTGTGCTCTGCCATGAAGCTGGCGCTTTCAAAAAGCTCAGTCAGATCTCTTGTAGTTCAGCTGAGCCTCCACATGCAAAGGGGAGGTTATAATAAAGAATGATGATAAAGATGGGCCGGTCAGTTCTTGAATGAGGGGCTTCCTTTCTGGCCGATTGGCTCAGTCATGCATGCGCTCCAGCTTCCTGTGTTGGTCATGTGATAATGGACCGATAATTTAGTCTCTTCTGTGATTAAATGAGTGGTGTAATTTAGAATAAACAGGCATCCGTTCTTCACAATTGCTCAATCATGTCTGGACTCGTGCCAACCCTCTATCTCCTTGGTTTTCTTCCTCTCTTTTTCATTATCTGATTCAAGTCGACACAGCTGGAAAGGATTGTTTCAGTATCATGTTTTAATTAACCTCACATAATCTGCTATTCTCTGAATACAAATAAGGAGACTATGTTCTGTCATAAATGACCTTTAACCTTTCATTCTTCGCTAGGGGTAATTACAGGTTTCATTTCACTAGATTTTATTTTTATTGCATTTTATATTTTGGATTTCATCATAAAACATAAATGGCATTAATATTGCTTATTGAGTGTGCATGTTTGTATATAAATTACATAGATCATATTATGATCTTATCATGGAACAATTTGTGGAAAAGCCATTCCATGATGATGACATCATAATATGATCTGTTCACCACACCTAATTTAATGCCATCAAATATTTATTGCGTACTTACAGCTTGCATACTTTCTGATGAAATGTGAAATGTGCAATAAAAGCATTACTCCAGCATCTTGCATAGCCTTTATGATTCAGCAGCACAGGCTCGATCCACTCAGATCTTGTGTCAGATGGTCCGCAATGCAAAACATTTAATCACTGGATTTGCCAAAGTTTGCGTGATTCATGACGTTGAATATTTGGAATATATTCATCATGAGCTTAATGAGAATCTTCTTTTTTTGTTGTTGTCTTTGCAAAATTTGTTGGTATTATTTATTGCCTTTAAGTACGCATCATAAGCATTCAAGTAAGTAAAGCAAATAATCAAATGTAAAACTCCCTTTAGTGTATTCATTACAAATAAATTGATTATTAAAACTACAAAAGCAGTTCAGTCAAGAGCAGCAAGAGATTCCTTCTTTATCGTTATATTAACATTAATGAGACAGACGGCCTATAAGTTAAGACCTGCTGTAATGCACTGATCTAATATAATGTTATACATCAGATGTTTTTCCCCTACAGTTCCCCAAATGTTCACTTAAGACATAACAGATTATGGATGTGTGAATACTTGTATAACGTAATTATGTGTATATGTATCGGGATCGCGCTGTCGGAAATGCCTTAATGCATGTGCGCGAGAAGCAATCGGAGAAAAGGTACTCCTATCAGAAAACATACAAAAAAAAGATAATTTTAGATGTTTAATTGTTATTAGAGTATTGGGATTGCTCGATGAGGGTTTAATAAATTTTTTTGGTGAAAATCAGAATTTCGACTCAAATTTTTACAGAATTTTTCACTTTATGGCGTGTAGCTCAAAATTTCCTCGTGCGCATTCCGACTCATTTTGCCAGCACAGGTCACATATGATCCAAATGTCTTGAAATGCAATTTTCTCAGCTTTTTGATCAAAATGTTGCTTTTTTTATGAGACTTAAAATAAAAAAAGAATGCTTTAAGCTAGAATAAATCTAATTTTTATTTTATTTTTTTAAGTAGAGGCTTTGTTCATTATTTTGATGTATTGCATGATCAGATATTCATACAACAAAATATTCTGGAGGCCATAAAACTTTTTGTGAAAATGATCAAAAATGCTTACAGTGGCTGGCAACCTTTTTCAAAAATGCTGTCGGGGATTGAGTTAACATATTAATGAAATGTTTTTCCACTGCTTGTTTTTGTCTTCATACCATAAACATGCTCTCTGTAAGGTGCTTTACATTTTAATTTCAGCTTTTTTGGCCCCTGAGATGTCTAACTAAATCTAAATCGTGTGTATGTGTTTATATTGGGTGTATGTTGTTTTTGTGTGTGTGACTGTCATTTCTACCTATCTGTACTTTTGTATATATTTGGGAGTGTGTGTCTCAGCGTGGGGCTCTGTTTTCGCTTCACTGCACTGATAATCCATGGGGCGGCAGCTCGCAAAACTGTGTCACAGGCAATGATGCATTCCACCCTGAAACGTGGAATTCTGTGTCCTGGACCCTGCATCCTGAAACAGTTGCTGATGTAACTGGGTTGTAGAGCATTTAACCTCCTAACCTGAGAGGGAGGTTTAGGAGGTGTGCTGGATTCTTAGAGTTTTACATCATTCTTTGTTCTCGCTGCATTCTTCTGTTCTACTCAGAACTGCACTTCACTGCAATCTCATGACATGACATATTCCCAGCCACCACTACTATTCCTAAGGTCCTTTTTTGGAGGATTTCACAAAGCCTTGGATTTTTTTTTAATGACTATGATGGCCTTAACAAATTAACCAATTGAAGTAACCAAATTTAATACCTATTTTAGGACCTGGATGCATTTGATTGTCTAAACAATGAATGGCCTAGTCAACTGAGGCAAGAAGCACTTGAATCATTTTGTTATGAGGGTAAACTTAGGTGAGGTTTCATTATTTTGATGAAATGTTGTCAATATTGTAGCAAAGCATGAAGCACATCTCACACAGAACACACTTTTAAACTGTAACTTTCTGTTTGTCAGCACAGCTTATTTGCATGACCGATAGAACCTGTTGCAACATCGGCATGAGGAAACATTTCACCTTATGTGTAAACCACTGAAGTTTGCATGTGAACAAGACTAAATGTGAAAACATCAAAAAATATTAAAACACCATTATTAAAACA
This sequence comes from Carassius carassius, assembly GCF_963082965.1. Classification (NCBI taxonomy): domain Eukaryota; kingdom Metazoa; phylum Chordata; class Actinopteri; order Cypriniformes; family Cyprinidae; genus Carassius; species Carassius carassius. Next base: position 19,710,572 of record NC_081796.1, read on the forward strand.
GCTAGTGAAAATTGGGAGCAAATGAGAAAATTATAAAAAGCAATTTATCATAAAAAACCAACCATATTTACAGTACAAATTTTCAAGAAGACTGTAAGAAAAAGGATTCTTGTACAAGACCCAGATGCAATAACTTGATCATTTTCATGTGAAGTATTTGTATTTTTAATCACACAAGTATTAGATCAATCTGCCTGAACCTATTTTTTGTAAGACTGCACATTGTATCTGTATGTTAGCTTGCTAGCTGCTAACTTGCAAGCTACAGTACATACATGTTTCACATACATTTTCACATACATACATTTTCCAATGCCACAGTTGACATGGACATACGATCTTGTACTTTTTTTATAGCTGATATAGACCTTACTCGTGGTAGCCACTTGTTTAATTGTTTGATAGAAATGAAAATGAGTCTGTGAGGGCTTGAACATTCAGTGGATTGTACTGTTGTTTAACAACATGCTGATTGTTCGGTTGATAAAAAAGAATGAGCAGGCCTGTGGCATTGATCAAAGATCAGCGCCAGCATACCAAGGTCATCTACACTGTTGTGTATGAAAGGGCCTGTCATTCCCTGAAGCACATGACTTTTTTTCTCCTCCCTGTGTAGTGGAAGACAGTGGAATGATGGGATGCTGTGGAAACCAGCTACCATTGACCATCTGGAGCAGACCAGTGAGCGGGGGAGAGGAATGTAGATCACACACTTTTCAGAGCTCTGTTAATGCTATTGTGAACAGGAAGTCAGAGAAAAGGAGTCTCGTGACAGGCCTGAGTAGGAGCTAAATGTGTGTGTGCGTGTCAGTGTATTAAACAAATAACCGTGTTAGGGATTCATGCGCACATAGTCGGCCAGATTGAAATGAAAGCTTAATGAAAGTTGACTGGTTTGTGGTCGTAAGTATGTGAACACCCCCTTCTAATCTGTTCTTTTGATAAACAGACTCTTTCTGTCAGGTGAGTCTGATTAGGCCTCTGCTGCTCCCAGAATGCTTTGCAAAACCGTGGTTTTTGCTGGCATGTTTATTTTTACAGTTCAAAGGGAAAAGGTCTCATCTGGCCTGGTCTGCATGTATGTGTGTGCATACTGTATCGTTAGAAGGGGCGCACTGCAGAAGTTTGCAGCTACATACTGTGGTTTGACTTGACTCGAGCTCTGTCGAAGCCTATGACTTTGGCAGGAAGTGTATATTAAAAAAAAAGTGAGCCTTGCAGCTGCAGCTGCATGCCGTAAAGCGAGATGAGTGAGAAGAGATGGGTTGTGATTGTGCCCTCCACAAACACCACAAGTACCTACTTAAAATTATTTTTGTGCATAAAAATGATTTATTGTGCTTAAAAGGTTTTTTTGAGAATATTAAATAGTTTTAATATAGCCATTCAAAGGTGTCCTTTGTGAATATGAATTTGTTTGTGTGTACATTGGTAATGTGTAATAGAGTACTTTTAATATATTGACTTGTTGGTGTGGATTACATGACTAGTCAACTAATTGGTTAGAGATGTTGTGTTGATTGTTTGAATGTGTTTGGCTGCGGTGGCGGTTCTTTAAATAGGATGAATTCAAGTATGCAACATTTCCAACAGGGTTTTATCATGCAAACTGACTAACAGCTAATGTGCAGGGCATTGCTTATAGAAATACTGCTAAAAAAAGAAAAACTGCTGTTGTGATGCATCTTGAATGTTTTTGTGTCTGTATGATCCTCAGCATTGTTCTTGCTCAAGTTTCAATGTTTGACCTAGTATGTGTGTACTACAGCTGTACTTTGGCCCCTAGGGGCCTGGCTTTAATGTGTTTCCATGGCAGTGACACCATAAGGTATACAGGTAGACCATTACACATATGCCACACAGTCTATGCTTTAATTAGGCTGGTGATGATGGAGCGGCATCTACCTTGTTGTTTAACACATAACCAAAACCAAGTATGGTTTAAATCATTGGATGAAGTCAGATCAACCTTTTACAGAGGAGCTTCAACAACTACAAAAATATAATTCAGGACTGATAACTGAGCTTTTATCATTGAAGGTATTCTACACTATAACAATAGATTCAGTAACGCACGATTCTGAACACTGATGTATTTAGATATTCTCAGAGTTCCCATGACTGGCACTGGCCGATCCCAATCACACAGTAGGACTTTGTGAGATGTGGAGTCTAAAGATGACCCATCAATCAATGGGACCGTCTGTCTGCTAACAGTGACTGTGAGAACTTAGCACACTAACAAACATTATAGCTATTGCTAGAGCTGCAGCTATTTTGATAATCAATTCATTTTTCAAATCCCAATGTTGTCCTTCAAACAGTGACAAATTAAATGATCATTTATTAGGCCCAATTTCAGTTACATACTGTAGATATAAGCGCATAACCTGAATCCTATTTCTAAACTTAACAATTTCTCAATGTAAAACAATATAAAAAAACAAAAGACAGCTAAAAGTACAGTCACAATCATTTTGGATTGTTTTATTAAAATGGGACAGTACAGGATCAGATCACAAGCAGAAATTGGGCGTTCAGCTCACCGTGTGCTAAAAATATGAATAAAATTGGAATTTCTCCTTTTTTTAGATACAGGAACGCTGATTAAATGGAAAGAAATAAATGCACAGTGAAAATATCTTACATCTTTTTTTAGGCTTGCAAAACTATAAGAGATAATCTGCTTTATGGTCATAAAAGGAAGTCCTTCGAATCTTGAGTCAGTCTACTTCAAAAGTTTCTTAAAGTAATGGGTTACCAGACACATCAATATATAGACCCCAGAGGGTGATTTATAGTGATTAAAAAAATTCACATTTATATACATAAAAATAATGTTTTTTAATTAAATAAGAACTTTGTATAAAAATTTGATTGGGTGTGTGTGTATAGACAGATAGATATATGTAGATATATGTGTGTGTATATATATATATGTGTGTGTGTGTGTGTGTGTGTGTGTGTGTGTGAGAGAGAGAGTGTGAGTGTGTGTGTGTATACATATATATATATATATATAAAAGGAATAGATCCAAAATGACCCAGACAATACCTGTGTATTTTTGAAAATGGTTTAAATAATCTAAGTTACCAAACCACAAACTAAGTACTAACTTTTAAGTGGCCTGCAACACACACACTTCCTTCTTCTGAATATAGTAAAATGCTCTGTTGTAATAACTTTATTTAGAGTTTTGATAGAAATGATTGCTTTCAGTTTCTCTTTTGTGCCCAAGTGGATTGACATTGACATGCGTTGACACATTCAATTAAATATTTTAAGTTTAATCTATTTTCTGGTCCACCAGCTAGACTGGTCCACCAAACCAGTAGGAACCATCCTAAACCAGCTTGAACTAGCATGAAATTCTTCCGATCTTTTCAGCAGGTCGGTTGCTGTGTGCTCTTTTCATCATAAATAACTTGATAAGGCACCTATTGCAGAGTGAATGGAATTTTGTTTTCAGGGTTTTCTCTTGGATAGAATGTTTCTGGGATGCACACCAATGTGTTCACATACACACACTCACTAACTCACTCTCATTCACACTCACTAAGCAACGCAATACAGACATTGACAGGATCCAGTGTGTGATATGCTGCTCAAGAGAGAGAGAATGTACATATTGGTGTAAGCACTTAGTACTAGCACTCTTTCTTAATTATGTGTCCCATATTTCGAGGGAAAAACTTTTTTTTTTTAGCTTAAGTTAAGCTAGGCTTTAAGTCACATTGTGTGCTGTTTTAGCTTATATGTTGTCTTATTTACCCCTGACTTTAGCATTAAGGCCAATACCTATATACTAGTGTATTTCTAAAAGTTAGTGAAATTAGCTTTTAGCAGTACAGTATACTGTATGCACTGCAATGTTTGTTCTTTCTATTCCAAAAAAAACCCAATAACAATAAGTTCAGACCACTCATTTACATACCGGCCTGGTTGACAACTGTTTTATGCACAATCATTGTTTTAGATCAACTAACTGTAATACTGTATATGATTTCTATTCAAACTGAAAGCATAAATTTATACACTATGCACTGATGGTTTCAGAGCAAAATGCAAAACTTTGATATTTCATTCACTGAAGCGCTTCACTTGGCAGTGCTAAAACCAGCAGCGCATACCATACTTACTTGCCGGAAGCCAGCCAAAATAAAAACGTTTAGATTTAAAGGATGATTAAAATTCAGATTAAAAATTGTATTAAAAAGTTATAAAGAAATTTAATAAAATGAAAATGTAAATATTAGTTTTGTATTTTTTAAGTTTGATATAGAATAATTGTTTTTATTTCACTTTTTATTTTAAAATATAATAGTATTTTCACACGTTATTTATTATTTAGTTTATTAATATTTTTTTATAGCTATATTTAATGGGTCTCATGAGACCCAGACTGAAAAACTTATGTGTGACTTCTTCCCTATAAAAATATACACTGACATCAAATTGTGTGATATCAGGAGATTTTTGTGTGGTCTCTATTTAAGTTCTTGTGCATGTGATTGGTCTGCTGATTAGACGTTAAATTCATGATGAAACACATGATTATTATGGTTGAATAACTTTTCTAAATGCACACATTTTCACTGCTACATTTTTATTTCATGCTCTCTTTCTCTCTTTCAGTTTATCTCTCTCTCACACAAAGTCATCATAAAGAAAGCTAACCACTGTAACCTTATTTCATTCCCTGGCTGATAAGTTTTAAAGTTAATATTTCTACACATTATTCAGAAAAACAAAAAATCACATTTTCCTGTGTGAGAGACACTTCCTGGTTTGTGTGTTACGATAAGTCTTTGCATTTTAATTGGTTTTTTAAAACATCTTTTATTTCTTGGATTTCGGAAACACGAACTAGCTGAAAAATATTGCAACTTTGTTTGTTTGGTGTTTTTGTTGAACTGTAATGAGGTTTCAAACTGATTTGTAAAGGTTGGGAGAGGCTTTTCTGAAGGATATGTGAAGACTGGATGTTTTGTGATACTAATGACGGTTTTGATTGAGAGATAAAAGTGTGAATCTAAAATGAGAAAATGATGGTGTGTAAACAATGTCTAATAGCTTTAAAGCAATCTGTATGTATTTAAAGTGTTGATAAAATTCTCTTAGCTTTTACACACTTAAAATGAATGAAAACGGTACCAAAATTTTGATCTTTATCTTTGTTGACGAGACTTTCATATTTTGTTCTGCAAGTAATAGTAACCACAGACCTTGTTTTTATGTTATAAATCCAATTTTCTTTTTTTTTCTTTGTTTTTAGACATTCGAAATGGCAAATGGCTCAAAAATGCTATTTCTCTTATGGCTTTTTGGAAAAAATTACTATTTAAAATAAAAGACAAACCCTATAATATGTATTGCCTTAAGTTCCTGTTTCAATTGGAAGTATGTCACCACAGGTCTTAAATAAGGGCCCAAGATACATGTAGACATGAGACAGATTAAAAAAAGAAAAGAAAAAAGTAATCTGTGCTCTTGAAAAATTTAGGTGAGATTTATGATACCTGTTTGAAATATTGTCCACCTGCAGAATGACAACTTGATCTGCAAGGATGAAGCATCCAGCCATGTCAGAGTGAGCAAGAGGGTGAAACACGCAGAAAGAACTTGCAGGCAAGAGCAGAGAAAGATAACATGCAGGAAATTGAGAAAGGATGACAGCTCTGTGTGAGCCAAGAGATGCTCGAGATCTATTTCTGCATTTCTCTTAACCTTTGCACAGGCCTTAAAGTCATATACCTTAAATTCACACTATAAACAGAAGGAGAGAACGAAAAGAGCAATTACTGTGTGCACACTTTAAATATCTATCACATTACAGCTCATTGTATTATTCGAGCTCTCGAGACAACGAGCATCGAGCTGGTCAGTTTGTTATCCACAGTGTGATTTTTGGTGCACTTGAACAAATACTAACCTTTTTGACTATTGAAGGTTACCAAGTCCAGAAAAGATGACCGCATTATTGCAGATTTGGAATGAGGAGTATATATATAAAAAAACTAGGTAATCGTCCTCTATGAAAGGCTTTAACCAGATTGCTTTACTATGAAACTATTTGTGAAAGTGAAGAATTTAAGATATATTGTTGCAAATCAGTATTCATTAAAATGAAATATTGATTATGAGGCATTTTATTAATTATAATAAATACTGTTGTATTCAGATGAGCTGGATTCCAAAAAAAAGTTTTCTTTTCTTTTCTTTTGAATCATGCAATAAAATATACTAAATATTATTTTTTTAAATATATACATATTTCAAATAATATTAAAAATGTGTATACTTTTATTATTATTGGTATTGCTGTTATTGTTTAAAGTGTCCATATGTATATTTTTGTTCATATTTATTATTATTAGTATTAGTATTATTTTTACAAAGTCATTTATGTTTTCAAGCTCAACATGGACTTCTTCACGTGTATTAAACTGACATGAGCAAAATAAACAATTCAATTATTAATCACAATTATTTGTATTAGAGTTAATCACCAGCCACGTTTTTACAGCCTTAAAGCTCTAGTGGAGGAAGAGAGAAGTGCAGTACAGACAAAGCTGCTACTTCTTCTAACAGACGGACAAACAGATGGAGAAGTGTTTTAAAGCTGTGTGTGTGTGTGTGTGTGTGTGTGTGTTTAAGAGGTTGACTCTGAGTCACTGTACTGCCCATCCAGGAAATGAGCGTCTCTCTGCTCTACTGCACTGAGGCCTACATCATGGCTCTCTGTCTGTCTGTCTCTGTCTTACACACGCACACACAGTGTATGAGAATGGACTAGAGCTCCCTTTAGAGTTTCTGTGCATTAAGTCCCCTTTTCTATTTTTAGGAGATAAAGAAAGACTCAAAAAAAGAGGTGAAGAAGGAGTCCAGTTTGGCCGGATCCAAATCAGACCTGTCCAATGGCAGTGCCAGCCCAAAATCAGAACCCAGCCTCAGACCCGCCAGGAAAGGTAGTGTATCTGATCTTTTCCAGATCCGAAAAGTAGTCCAGTGCTTATTCAGCACAGTACACTTTCACAAGTACCCCCCCTCCTCCATGTCTCACAGAAGAGGATTTGGGGGGGTGCTTACATTTTCTGTCAAAGATTCAAGTAAACAGAGGTCCGGCTCAGGTTTGCTGACAGTTAAATAAAAAAATACTCTTGCAAAGACACTTAAGCCGGGTCAGAATATGTCTATTAGATTTTCAGAGTGTGTGTGTGTGTGTGTGTGATTTCAGACAAGAAACCATTTACTCCTACCACTTCGTTTGTGTGTGTGTGTGTGTGTGTGTGTGAGAGAGTGTGAGTGTGTGTGAGTGTGTGTGTGTGTATGTGTGTGTAATTAAACATTAATAAATCTCCCTTATTCTTATAATTACAGAAACTACACATGCTGTCTTTTTAGGTCCACTGTGAATCTTCTGATTGGTCACATTTATGCTGAACTGAGAATGTTTTCATATTAAATTAAGTAAAAATGCTCAATAAAAAAAAATACTTAACAATGTGACACTTGCTTTGATCTCATAAAAATGACTCACTTTTTAGTGATACTGTGTAATCATGTGATGTAATGACATTCAATATGTTAAATGCTAAATGATTAATATTAATTACTTAAACAATTAAGTAAATAATTTAGGTCACAGACATGTATTTAAATAATAAATCATTTGCACATATTTTAAATGGGACAGATACTCGAAACACGAGCTCTGTTTACAGCCATTCATTTATATCACCTGATTTTCAGACAACAGTGCTGGTGTTGGTTCATATGACTTTAATTTGTTTTGCAGATAGAGATGTTGGCTTCCGAAGGAAAAGTGAGTCAAAATATGTGTGTCTCATTGGTTTCACCAGCGTATTAAGTATTGAAATCTTTAGGCATTCTCAGTGCTCTGTGGCATCAAGATATTAATATCGGTAGATGAGAGCTGGAGTGCCCAGTTTCTCCATTCTGTAGAGAACTGAAACTGGGCATCTGTTGTCAATGCTATTTGTTGTCATGAGCCACAGAGCTCTATGTGTTTAGTTAGTAGTCTTGGAGCACAACGTGTAATTAATTGTTTAGTAAAGAGAAGACAGACATCTAGTGCTAGAATGTATAAGTGCAGCACAACTGTTTTCAATATAGATAATAATAATAATAAATATTTTAGCAAATCAGCACATTAGAAAGATTCCTGAAGGATCATGTGACAATAAAGACTGGAGAAATGGTTGCTGAAAATTCAGCTTTTCCATCACATGAATACGTTACATTTTAAAATATATTAAAGTAGAAAACATTTATTTTAAATTGTCCAAATATTTGACAATATTGCTGTTTCTATATTGCTATTTTCTGATCAAATACATGCAGCCTTGATGAGCATAAAATACTTCTCTCTAGGGATGTAACTATTCACTAAACTCACGATCCAATATGATTCACAATATTGATTTCACGATACGATTTTCTCACTTTTTTTTTTTTTTTTTAGCAAAATAAGATCTAGGACAAATTTTAAATGTTTAAGTGTCTTTTTATTATTGCTTGAACAAAATGCTGCATATCTCTTTGTGAAATTCAAATATTTCAAATAACAAAACTAAATTGAAATTTTTAAACAAACCCCAAATCAAATAAATAACACTAATAAAATAAATCTCTTCATATTAAACAAACCTGTGCCCTTTCCATTTGAAATTACAGGCAATCACTGTATTTTAATCACAGTCCAAGCAAAGATGCTACATACATGCAGCATGAGCAGTTTTTAATCTAAATTAGATTGTATAATTTAGAAATTTGAACCAAAAACAGAATTTTGTGAAACTAAACTACATGAAACATATCTGCACAAAACAGAAACAGCAGATGGGCTGAGTGAAAACGCAAATTAACTCTCTAACAGCAGGTGGCGCTTATTGGAAGAGCAGCAATACAGCGTTTCCTTGGTTACAGCTTTAAACAAACAGTTTAATATTCATTATACAGAGGCAGGTTGTAAAGAAAATACTTTGAAAACTTTTCTGTAGACAGTCAGTTCCTCTCAGAGATACATTCCTATAAACTCCTACCTCCAGCTGTATTGCTATCCGTTTAACCTCTAAACCAATTTGTAACAATATAAAACAACCTTCATAGTCACGGGAAGGAGGAGGCGGGAACCCGGCGGACATTTAAATCAAACTTTAATTACAAAATAAACACAAAAAGCGCGACAGCCCCTGGTTTATGCACAAACATAAAACAAACACAAAATAAAGTCCAGGCCTGGTCCTCTCTCCTCCTTCACTGTTGTCGCTCCTCTTTTGTATCCTTCCGATCTCCTCCGTGGGACTCGAGACTGGTGAGTGGAGCAGGTGTCGCTCATTTCCCAATCACTCCACCGGCCTCGCTCCGTTCCAATGGCTCTCGGCCCCGCCCCACTCGTCACACGATTTAAATCGTCACATATTTGTATCGATTTTTCAACCAAATCAGGGTGCATTGTTACATTCCTTCTTCTTTGAAAACATTAAAATTCTTACTGACCCCCAATTTTTTTTAAAGATTAAAAACATTATTTATTATAATTTATACATTTTTCATGTAAACAGGTGAGGCAATCAGAAAAAGGCGTTGCAAAGCTGCCTTTAGCTACGCTCCACAGAATGAAGATGAACTAGAACTAAAGATCGGAGATGTTATTGAGGTTCTGGGAGAGGTGGGTACTGCATGATCATCCTAGTCACATTTTATTTATATATATATATAAATTTTTATAATTTTTTTTAATTTTTTATAAATTTTATATATATTAAATTATTATTTATTTTTTATTTATTTTTTAAACATAGAACCTCTTGTTTATCTGTAGTTCTTAAAATTGCTTCTGTGTGTTTGCTTGTTCAGGTGGAGGAGGGATGGTGGGAAGGCTTTCTCAATGGCAAAACTGGGATGTTCCCCTCTAACTTCACCAAGGAGCTGGCCGAGGCTGAGGATCTGACCCCACAGGATGACACCCGGAGCATACAAACCAGTCAGTCTGCACTGCATACTCATTTGCCCACATCTAAAACGGCTTCCTCACATCCAGGTCATTATAAAAATGGAATGGAATTTATTTATTTATTTATTTTAGTAAAGAATTATTGTCTTACTGAAGTGGCAAACCAGCAAGCAAGCAGATGGTGAAACATGAAAGTTTCATCACATTGCATGTGACACTGAGATTCACACCATTAAGCAAGCAACTCCCACAGTAATTTGTGAGTCTTGTGATGTTACAGATTGAAATCAGGTTAAGTGTGGGGGAGTCTCCACCTCCTCCCTACGGCTGATGAAGTCAGTTGGATGAGTAATGAAACATTTTTAAAACATGGAAGAAATGTATCCAGATACTTATAAGTTTTCCAAATAACCAGCCACATCTAACCACATCTAATTATGCTACATCCGTCTATAACAGTTCACTTCCTCTTCTGTTTATGACCAATTACAAATATTCCATTCAATCAAATTCAGCTCAGAACACTTGCTAAAAGAATATGAAATGTTTAGTTGCATGACGTTATTTATTAACCGGCAACAGCGATCTGTTTATATGCAAATGTTTTTTTAAATTATTGTAACATTAAAGGGTTAGTTCACCCAAATATTTGTCCATAAATTAATCGCCCTTAAGTCATCCTAGGTGTATATGACTTTCTTCTTTCAGATGAATCCAGTCTGAGTTATAAAAAAATATCCATATTCAAAATGTAATAATCACTTTAATCTAGCTTAAACCAACAGTTGTACACTGAAGCAGTTCCAGGGCGGATGACGTATACATCTAATACATCTGATAGATGAATGCACCAATGTCGCCACTTTTTTTGTACTTTAATTTTAATTAATATTATTTACACTACTGTTGAATAGTATGGGGTCGATAAGATTTTTTTTTTTTTTTTTTCAGTTTTATGAAATATCTCTATTATGCCCACCAAAGCTGTATTTATTTGATCAAAAATACAATAAAATAGTGAAATATTTGTACTTTTTAAAATAACTGATTTATATTTTAATTTATTTTCTAAAATGCATTCTAATATGTTGAGTTCATGTTGAAGAAATTGGTATTATTAGCAATGTTGAAAACAGATGTGGTTTAATTTAAAAAATAAAATAAAATTTTGTGGAAACTATAATACATTTTTCAGGATTTTCTTTAGTCATTGATGAATAGAAAGTTCAAAAGAACAGCATTTTTTAAAATTGATTTTTTTAACAATATTAATACTGTAGCTTTACTGTTACTTTTGATCATTTAAATGTTTCCCTGCTTAATAAAGTGTTCATTTCATTTTAAAAAATCTTACCAAACCCATACTTTTGAACAGTAGTCTATTTTGTTTATTTACTTTTTCAAATAAATTACTGTTTATTACCATGGTAATTTTAGCTGTGACATTGATATTGATACCAAGAATTGTGAAATGTCACCTATAATACCAATACCAGAAAAATCTAAAAAGTCAATTTCAATGTCACAGTTAAAATTAATATGCTAATGGTCCCAATCATTTATTAGTGACCTACTGAGATTTTGCTATTGTGCCAAACCTACACAGCACTCTAGACGAGGATCCCTGGACAGATCGACTCTAACAGTTCAGCTGCGAAGAATGCTGCATGCAAAGCTGCATGCAAAATACTTAAATCCTCCTTTGAAACTTGTTTGTGTATCTGCAGGCATAAAGGACAGCACCAGCTCAGAGAGTGATGGCGGCGACTCCAGTAGCTTACGGTCTAACACTGGCAGTGTGTCCTCCAACTCTGAAATTCAGCCCAAAAAGGTTCGGGGGTTCGGCTTCGGGGACATCTTCAAAGACCAGCCCATCAAGCTCCGCCCACGATCCGTGGACATGGACAGCGAGGGAGAGAAGGTGAGTTTGTCTCTGTATTTTAATGAAGCCAAAAAAAGTGTATCTGTGTTTCTTGGATTTTATGACTCTGTAATTACAGTCAGACCTTGTCTAGCTTGGTCCCCTGCGTTCACTCTGCCTTCGGCCCCACAGTCTCTCGTTCATTAAAACCTTCCCGTCTTCCTGGCCCACTGAGAGCAGCATGCATCCCTTTGCTCATTGCCTCATTTTCTCTATCCAACATTATTAGTCCCACATATAAAGAAGTCTTTCATTTCTTAGTCAGACATCATTTTGTTGTTGTTGTTTTTTGGGTTTGTGTTATTGTGCAAACTTTTTGTGTGTGTGTGTGTGTGTGTGTGTGTGTGTGTGTTTCTTTCTCGAGTTTTTGCTCTGAGGTGTGAGACAGTGTGGTTAAGAAGTCAATAGCTATGTTTGGAATAGCAAGGTAACATACTGTGCATACTATGGCTTAGGGCTGGGCGATATGACAAAAAAAAAGTTGTTTTTTCAACATGATTTAAATATTAAACAAATCACTTGTTAAATATCTTTGCAAAAAGATGCATGAACTACAACTACATCTTGTACAAACTGGTTCAAGATGTAGTTGTACGATCTTATACATATTAGAAATAATCAGTAGTTTCTCTAATATTATTTTTTACTCATTACTAGTAACTAGTTTACTTATTACTTTCTGGAAACAGTAATTCGTTACGCTACTAGTTACATTACTTTTTCTTCATGCCCCACAGAAGTTGTTACTGTGTATCTTCCACATAAAAGTCTTCTAGAATGTTACTAACAACATATTTCTGCCTCATTATTTGACTAAAATCCACATTTGATCGCAGTCAGAAGTTATTACAAACACTCAATAGCGATTAATAGTGACATTCAAGTAGAAATGTTGTCTTAGTCTCATTTATTGTCATGTGTAGCTTGAAGCTAATTGTCATTTCCCTGTTACCCATATACGGTTATATTTCATTATGTATTTTATCAACTCACATAAGTTTATAAGAAACTGTTTAATTTTCCCAAAAGATTTTTCATTATACTAATATATCATAATCTATATTATAATGTTGTGGGGCATAAATTCACTTGAGTTTTACATTTTATTATTTGTTAGTTGCATTCTTAATTAGTTGCATTTCAAACAAGTATTCCTTTCAAAAATAATTAATATCAATAGGTAAAATAAATATGTATTGTTTTTAAACACTGTATGTACCCTCATTATTGTACCCATAATGCAATGTTTTCAACTTGATTTCCTCTGATAATGGATACAGGTGTAATAGCAGCATCTTTTTTTTGCTCTTTATTTTCTTCAACTGACAAAAATTAACAAAAGTGCAAAATTGTCATATTTATGTAAATTAAACATGCAAACTGATGAAGTCATATGAGAACAATGTGGCTTAATACTCTTTAAAAATGTTTATAGTTGCATTTTGTTATGCGTGTGTGTGTGTGTGTGTGTGTGTGTGTGTGTGTGTGTGTGTGTGTGTGTGTGTGTGTGTGTGTGTGTGTGTGTGTGTGTGTGTGTGTGTGTGTGTGTGTGTGTGTGTGTGTGTGTGTGTGTGTGTGTGTGTGTGTGTGTGTGTGTGTGTGTGTGTGTGTGTGTGTGTGTGTGTGTGTGTGTGTGTGTGTGTGTGTGTGTGTGTGTGTGTGTGTGTGTGTGTGTGTGTGTGTGTGTGTGTGTGTGTGTGTGTGTGTGTGTGTGTGTGTGTGTGTGTGTGTGTGTGTGTGTGTGTGTGTGTGTGTGTGTGTGTGTGTGTGTGTGTGTGTGTGTGTGTGTGTGTGTGTGTGTGTGTGTGTGTGTGTGTGTGTGTGTGTGTGTGTGTGTGTGTGTGTGTGTGTGTGTGTGTGTGTGTGTGTGTGTGTGTGTGTGTGTGTGTGTGTGTGTGTGTGTGTGTGTGTGTGTGTGTGTGTGTGTGTGTGTGTGTGTGTGTGTGTGTGTGTGTGTGTGTGTGTGTGTGTGTGTGTGTGTGTGTGTGTGTGTGTGTGTGTGTGTGTGTGTGTGTGTGTGTGTGTGTGTGTGTGTGTGTGTGTGTGTGTGTGTGTGTGTGTGTGTGTGTGTGTGTGTGTGTGTGTGTGTGTGTGTGTGTGTGTGTGTGTGTGTGTGTGTGTGTGTGTGTGTGTGTGTGTGTGTGTGTGTGTGTGTGTGTGTGTGTGTGTGTGTGTGTGTGTGTGTGTGTGTGTGTGTGTGTGTGTGTGTGTGTGTGTGTGTGTGTGTGTGTGTGTGTGTGTGTGTGTGTGTGTGTGTGTGTGTGTGTGTGTGTGTGTGTGTGTGTGTGTGTGTGTGTGTGTGTGTGTGTGTGTGTGTGTGTGTGTGTGTGTGTGTGTGTGTGTGTGTGTGTGTGTGTGTGTGTGTGTGTGTGTGTGTGTGTGTGTGTGTGTGTGTGTGTGTGTGTGTGTGTGTGTGTGTGTGTGTGTGTGTGTGTGTGTGTGTGTGTGTGTGTGTGTGTGTGTGTGTGTGTGTGTGTGTGTGTGTGTGTGTGTGTGTGTGTGTGTGTGTGTGTGTGTGTGTGTGTGTGTGTGTGTGTGTGTGTGTGTGTGTGTGTGTGTGTGTGTGTGTGTGTGTGTGTGTGTGTGTGTGTGTGTGTGTGTGTGTGTGTGTGTGTGTGTGTGTGTGTGTGTGTGTGTGTGTGTGTGTGTGTGTGTGTGTGTGTGTGTGTGTGTGTGTGTGTGTGTGTGTGTGTGTGTGTGTGTGTGTGTGTGTGTGTGTGTGTGTGTGTGTGTGTGTGTGTGTGTGTGTGTGTGTGTGTGTGTGTGTGTGTGTGTGTGTGTGTGTGTGTGTGTGTGTGTGTGTGTGTGTGTGTGTGTGTGTGTGTGTGTGTGTGTGTGTGTGTGTGTGTGTGTGTGTGTGTGTGTGTGTGTGTGTGTGTGTGTGTGTGTGTGTGTGTGTGTGTGTGTGTGTGTGTGTGTGTGTGTGTGTGTGTGTGTGTGTGTGTGTGTGTGTGTGTGTGTGTGTGTGTGTGTGTGTGTGTGTGTGTGTGTGTGTGTGTGTGTGTGTGTGTGTGTGTGTGTGTGTGTGTGTGTGTGTGTGTGTGTGTGTGTGTGTGTGTGTGTGTGTGTGTGTGTGTGTGTGTGTGTGTGTGTGTGTGTGTGTGTGTGTGTGTGGACAAAGATGGCATGCAAATAGCACTTCTGGTACACTCGTCCGCTTAGAAAGGAAGTCATTATCAAAGAGTGTTTATGGAAATTCTTCCGCCCTTTGTGTCTCTCAACCTCACTTTGTTTAGTCCGAAAGAAAAGGAAATCTCTCTAGACTAGTCTCTGAATATCTATTATTATATATTCCAGTGCTTAACTTCCACCTGTCGCATACAGAGACAATTTTCTACTTTGCAAGGCGAGTAATCAAATGGAATTTGGAAATCCAGAAGCACTTACAAGCTGTAGGTTTACCCATATACAAATGTACCACTCCCTGACACGGCTCTCTTTCCATATTCGGCCCTCTCCTCCTCTCTTCCTTTCTCGCTCTGAGTGGTTTCCTGACTTCAGGGCTGTTTTATAGCAGAAGTAGGGCTTGTAAGAATGTAAGAGACTGTCATGACTCAAGGGGTGTGAACCGCAGTTAGACTGAAAGCTTGTTGGAGGTTCCTGTTGCAGGCAGCACTTGCACACGCAGAAGTAGGTTATCTCCAGCCGGCCGTTACTGACGGATTGTTTTGTCATTTTGCTGAAAGGTAAATATGAAATTAGCTATTTTTGTCTGCATTTCTCTCTTGATCTATTCGTCTTTTATGTTAATGATGATGTAAAAACTGTGGCTGTCAAGTGAGCTGTTAAATACGATGGCTGAGATGTGTTTTGTTTCATGTGGCGGTAATTTGGGCTTCGAGACACACCATTATGGGTGTTCTGGGCATGGAAGTCACCATCATGACTGCTCTAAATGAGAGGAAGAGAGGGAGAAGGAGGAAGAGTTTTTTTTTTCTCTCTCTCACCGAACACAGCAAATGTGTGTGTGTTAAGGCCACATTGGGATGTTAAAGAGCTTGTTGTATGTCGAGCTGGATTGATTCCCTGCCATGTTTGTGGAAGGACTGTGACTCCCCTGCTGGAAAGAGGCCAGAAAAACAGAGCCAAATATACAGTGTGCTATTCACAAACGTATGTTTGAATTCACTGGGCCCCTGACAGATTTTTCTGGCCACAGAAATGCACATCTTTTAACTAATACTGGAAATGATTGCAGATTATTTTCAAATAAATGCATCACCTCTTGCAAGACTGTTGAAGGAAATAGTGCCGCCCTCTTTAGGGTCTGGGTAAATGTTTCTAGTTACCCTCTTTGATAACCATTAACTTATCAACAGCATTATTATTTTTAATATGAATTGAAATTGAACTAACAATGAACGACTGTATTTTCATTAAATAATATTAACAGGGATTAATAAATACTGTAATAAATGTATATTGTCCATTGTTTGTTCATGTTAGTTAATACATTAAATAACATTAATGAAACCTTATTGTTTAGTGTTAGCATATTATGTATGATATAAATGTCTGATATAGATTTAAATTATGTGATACATTTGTTTTTATATTTCTTTTACACTCCTGTTCAAAAGTTTTTTTTTTATTTATTTATTTATTTTAATTTCTTTTTTAAATAAATTTATACTTTTATTTAGCAAGGATGCATTCAATTTATCAAAAGTGACAGTAAAGACGTTTAAAACGTTACAAAATATTTCTGGCTCAGATCAATGCTGCCCTATTGAACTTTCTATTCACCAAAGAATATGTTCTGTTCCACAAAAAATATGAAGGATCACAACTGTTTTCAACATTTATGATAAGCGATGTTTCTTGAGCAGCAAATCGACATATTAGAATGATTTCTAAAGGATCATGTGACACTGAAATGATGCTGAAAATTCAGCTTTGCATTCAAGGAATAAATTACTATAAAATATATTACAATAGAAAACCGTAATATTTCACAATATTAGAATATTACACCATTTATTTATTTTAATATTAACTTATGTATTTTGGTATTTGTTATCTTAAATACACTAAGCTTTGAACGGTAGCCTTTATAGATTGTTATTACAGTATTTGATAGAAGTATTTGATTCTCCTCAGCCTCAAATGGTGAAGAAAGCCGCTCCGGCTGTTGCCCAGGAAACCATGAAGGCGGAGCCTGAGAACAAGGCCAAAGGTAACAGGATTAGATCACACCTGTGCTGTGGATGATTTAAATGCTTGAGTTGTTTGTGTACTCAAATTGTATGCAAATACGCCATAATTGTTTCTTGATGTGACTGTGAAAATTCAAATTACAGCAAAGGAGCTTTGCAAAGTGATTTTCCCCTACGAAGCTCAGAACGATGATGAGCTGTCAATCAAAGAGGGAGATATCGTAACGATTGTCAATAAGGTGAGTTTGGTGGATACACCTCAAAATTGTGATAAAAAACAACTAACTGAGCTAATAAATAACTATAGTTTATTCTTTTTTCTTTTTATCCTGGTCCAAAATTCCTCTCCAGATAACTTTAAAGTGTATTATACATCAAATATGTTCTAACTGATGTTTACACTTTCAGCGTGGTTAAAGAAATTGTCACTGACATCCCGTCTGGCCTGTTTAGAACACAAATAGACTGATGAAATATGTGTTTTTCGCTGTGTGTAGGACTGTGCAGACGCTGGTTGGTGGCTTGGAGAGCTGAACGGCAAACAGGGAATATTTCCAGACAACTTTGTGAAGTTATTCATTCCTGAGGTAGAAAAAGAGGTGAGATCTTCTTGTTTGTTTCTCATTGACACATTTCAGCTGTTTCCAACGGGGAGCTCCCGTCCTGTATGACAACGGGCCTCAGTCTCTGAGTGGAGGCAGAGATGTGGTGAAACACACACACACACACACACACATGCTCCCCTCTGCCCTGTTCCTTTTTCTCCCTCTTCACCCTTTGCCTGATGTAGCAGCATGTTCTTTGATGTTTTAGTGCTGTTTGGCCTGAAGGGATTGTGTTTTTAAAAGGACAAATGTGTATGAGTCCATGTTTGTGTTTTAATAGATGTACTGTGTGTTAAAACTGTGTGTGTGCTCACAGAGACCTAAGAAACCTCCTCCACCTGCAGCACCAACCACTAAACAGACCACAGGTAACAAGCTCCTCTTCTTTTCTTTCTGCATTTTTTCTTTATTTCATCGCACTATGTAAGCTTACATGCCTATCTGTTTTTCTGCTCGATTTGTTTACATATGTCGATGTATTAACATTCACAATCGGGTTTAAACACCTGAAAAAGACACGTGTACAATTTTTGAGTATGACAAGCCAAATGACTTGCTATATATTTTAAAATGTGTAGCGTACAGTCAAAGTAATGTATCCCACAATGTAAAACTCTAGACTTGACCTTGCATTTCCAGTGTGACAAATCGACTCGATGATTGAATAATAATTTGTTTATGTCACTAAATTAAACATGAAACAAGGTCATATGAAGTTTTATAAAAGCAATAGAGCATTCCAGTTTAAAACAGGTTTAAAAAAATTGTTGATAAATAATCTGATTATAAGTAATCATGTCTCTTCAAGTTAATTCTGGCTCCACCTTGTGGAGAATAAGTCTATCTGTCTATAATATAATATAATATAACTTTTTTTTTAAGTTGTAAAACCTGATTATATTCTCCAGCTTGATTTAAGATGATGAAAAAAATATCAGCAAGAACACCTGATTGTCTGTACTAAGAGTCACTTGATCTGTGTTTTAATTTGTTTAATAAATAAATGAATAAATAATGTGTATAATTTAATTAGTGACTATAAATAGTGCAGAATCCTAAGTATTTTTCAAGTATGTTTGTTTGACATTTTTTCAAAATTTCTGGGTTGAAATTGGATTTTGAAACCCAGATGTTCAATGTGGTACCATACTCATCATACCCAAAACCTTTTGACATGTTTCTGTGTCACTTCATCTGAAAGCTTGGCAATGAGTCAGCTGTTCTCTGTTGAACCCTCATATTTTGTGTATTGATCCCCAGACAAAAAGACAGAGGCTAAAAGGGTTCCACCAGAACGGCCTGAATCTCTTCCACACAGAGCTGAGGAAAAAGGTAGGTAACATCTCTCTCATCTGTTTTAATTCGCTTTGGTCTGTTTGAGTTTGACATCAAACCTCTTACAGATCTGTGCTGCCTTTCTCTGAATGATTTAGATTGGCATACTGCTTGTGTGTTTGTGTGAGAAGTAAACACATGTTGGAATAACATTTTCCCTCTCTGCTTTGACAAACCCTCTCTTAGTTTCCTGTAAACAAACTTTTATGACTTTCTATGCCCTTGAATAATGATGATGATGATTACATGTAGGCGAGGAGTCGAAGCAGAGTGAGATTGCAAAGCCGTCCTTCCCATCTCTCCTCCCAAAGAAGCCTCTCCCCCCAAAGAACAGCAACTCATCGAATCGCCCATCATCGCTACCACCCAAACGCCCAGACAGACCCGAGAGACCAGCTGTGCCCAATATACCGTCAGTCTCACACACAAACACACATGTATCAGCATCACTAATACTAGATTACAGAACACACACATTTGCAAAGTAACAAGATTCTCAGTCCATTTTATACAACTATAAAAAGTTATAAAAATATCTATAATAATGGTTTCTTGATGTCTTTTTTGAGTGTTAAGGTTGATACAACATTTATTATGAGAACTTTATTTTCATCTCTAGTGATTTCTCTTCAAAATTACATTTTACAGCTGATTCATTTATTATTTAAAGGTACAGGTTGTAGGACCTGCCACTAGAGGGCGCACTATCAAAACAAAAACAATTGCGTGGTTTGATGACGCTAAGGAGGAGCGTGAAATGATGGGATTTATTGTTTTCTACCCAACCGCTGATGGTCATCAATCAGACGCGAGTTTAACGATTTGCACGAGTAGATTACATACAAAGTCAATGCAAAGACGCGATCAGACTATGGATCAGACGCGTCCTCGCGCGGGTCTAGAGACGCGATGCCCCTCGTTTGGCGTGTATGCCCCATAATACTAATCTTGTTGATCGTTATAAAAGCATACGTTTTCTGTAAAGATACGTATCAAAACAACTCACCTGTCGAGGAAAATACAAGCGAGATCGGTATCTCTTTCAAGTTGAAGTTTGTCGCGAAGCTACTTCCGCATTTGTCCACGACACAGTTGTCATGTGGTTTCTACGTCAGTAAAGGCGGTAACAAAGGGTAACTGACGTCATTGATAGGCGACTGCACTGCCCCGTGTCACTGTTTAGTATGGGAATTTTCTCATGATTTACAAGTAGTTGAAAACATTAGAGATATTATTAGTAATCAGCTGGACAAAATATATAACACTAGCCTAGTAGTTTTCGGATATTTTACTGCAAATATCTTACAAATTGTACCTTTAAGTAAAAAAAACAGTTAAATGGACACTAAGTAATTAATAAAAATAACTGAATATTAAATAGACTGAATCTCAAAACAGTGGCAGAACTATCCAAAAACCGTCTTTGCAGTTATTCCAGTGAATAATTGAATCCTTTTGTTTCTGAATCGATTCGTTTAGAATCATCTGAACATCATTTGTGCAGTAAATTTTAATGAATCAGTGAATCATTTTGTTTTCTCAACCGATTCATTTAAAGCCATTCAAGAAACTTCAATGCAAGTGATTCCACTTAATCAGTTTTTAATCAGTAATTAATTTGAAACCATCTAAATAAACCAGTTCACTCCAGTGAATCAGACTTTCAGTTCTGCATGTTAGAAATCCTCTCCATCTCTTATCACATTATTTCTCAGTATATCTGCTGTATTTTCATGTGTTAATAAAACTCATTGTGGTTTAAATCTCTTTTGAACAGGTGTGACAGTCCGAAGTCTGACATCAGTGGTTTGGCGGCTGACCGAGGCTCTGCAGACAAATCCGTAGATATCGGTGAGTCTCTGTCCAGAGCTGCCCTTCAATCCAGAACACCACTGTCATGACTAATAAGACTTATAATAATCCATATCTAATCCGATTACAACAGCTGTCTGTCCATCTCACTTCATTCGCCTCCATTCCTGGAGATGTGCGATTACGGTCTACGATTATGTGTTTTTTCCTGTGTTCGTGATTCATATGCATGTGATATATATGTGGTCCTGTGTGTTTATGTTTGTATTTGTGTGACGCTCGGCTGAAGATGTAGAAGACTTCGACTCCATCGTCTTATCCACAGAGAAGCTGAACCACCCGACCACGTCACGGCCCCGTGTGATGGACCGAAGGCCACGATCGCAGGTCTTCACGTCTGTGAGTCCACCAGTGTTATATTAGTAGAGATACTATTTTATGTTATTATATCATTTTTAAAATATGTAATAATTTTGTTGTTTTTTTATGTCTGTATTAAAAATAACCGTTTTTTTTAAATAAATATTACTATTTATTATTTTACTTTTAGTTATTTTAGTACATTAATTTAAACAAAACAAAAATAAGAAGCATTGCTTTAAAAAAAAATTTGTTAATGTTTAATTATTGTAACAAAGACACTTTTTTAATGGTTTTAGTTAACTATAATAATTCTACTACACAACATAAACATCCTGGTTTGTTATTATTTTTAACCTTGTCATATATTTGTGACCCTTCAGGTGTTAATCTGTCAGATATGATTGTGCTATCTGCTATGTGTGAATGTCACATGGGCTTACCCCTGCTTCTCCTGTCAGTGGGTTATCTGGTCACAATCATTAAAAAATCTCTCTCCTCCTTAGTCCTCTCTCTCTAGTCCTGACCTCCTGGAATCCCCATCTCCAGAAGAGGAGAGGAGAGAGAAGGAGATGGGAAAGGAAGAACAGGACTCATTCACTCACAAACCTTTTGACAACTCCAAGAAGATGCCCAAGGCAGTGCCAGTCATTACAGTAAGCCCCGCCCCTCCCCCTCCCAGTCACCCCCACCCATCCTTTTGCATGCACATCTCTGTCCTACCACAAGAGAGCGCCCTAGTCAAGCATTGTATGCACATTGACACAAAAAAGTATTACTTTTGGAAACCTTAGTCACGTTTTATTTTTAAATATATGTTATAATGTAAAGGTATGCTTACATTTTAAGTGTAAGTTCAGTTAAGTATAAGGGAGGTACACTCAAAAATTAAACGTTTGTCATTTTTTACACACCCTTGTGTCATTCCAAACTTGCATGATATTCTTTCTTCTGTGGACAAAGGAGGAAATAAATAAAAAATGCTTTATTTGTCTGTATATTAAAAGTCAATGGGGTCCAATGAAGTGCTGCATGGTCACATGTTTTCAGTGTCACCACCATATAGTTTCCAACAACTCTTTCAATCTTAAAAGCGGACTAGTGTGCAGATGAGTTTACCTGTTCGGCATGATGATGTTTAATGTTCCCAACAACCTCTGTAGTCTAATTTAACCAAAAACCCATTAAAACCCCCCATTGACTTGACTTGGGACGATGAAAGAAGAAGTGCTCTGGTTTTGGCCTAAAAAATATGTTATCCCTGCAGCACTCTGTTTTGTTTTGGACCCCATTGACTTTCAATGTATGAACATCGGTTCTTCAGAATATATTATTATGTGTTCCACAGTACAACAGATGTCATAAAAATTTGGAAGTATGTGATGATGAGTATTTAATGTTAGAGACTTCATTTTTGGGTGAACTATCCCTTTAAGTGTCCAAATACTTTATGGTGTCAGTGCACTGTATATTCAAGTACCCTCATACACAAACACACACAGAGACTGAGGTCCTGTGGAACGGCCTGAAATGAAAGTCAAACATCTAAGAGTAAATGTGCGTGATAAGCTCTTGTTCTGATTTCTCATGGGGGTTTTCCACAGGCTCCTGAAAAATCATCTTTCCCCCCTAAGCCCAGCGCCCCTCCATCATCTTCTGGGTCCAGTGGGGCTTCTCTCCATCAGGGCAGCACTGGTCTGCGACCCCATTCCCCTTCTGTTGATGCCAGAGGGAAGAACGAACAGGGTACCTCCACGCTGGAGGAGCTAAGAGCACAATTACGAGACCTGAAAGGAGCTGTGGAGCTCATGAAGAGCCAGCACAAGTATGAACAGACGAGATGGGGTCGGGACTGTGGGTTAGATGAAAGACAGACAGAGTGAAGTAGTGAAAGAGGGAAAGGAAATTGTCAAGAAGGGGTGGAAATTAGATGTGGGAAGAACAAGTTGATTGATTTGATGTCTGTTAAATGCGTGTAATTCTCAAATGTGTCGTTTCAGACAAGAAATCAAACAGCTGGTGAGTGAACTGGATGAGGAGAAGAGGATTCGTATATCACTGCAGGTGAGGAGACATTATACTAGTCATAAACGTAGCCCTAACCCAGTGCAACACCATTTCATAGTGATTAAAACAATCTTAAACCGCCAAATATGTATTTTTTTTAAATAGGTATTATTATAAATTTCATTCGTTATTTTTTTCATTTAGTATATTTGTAATTTTAATGTAATTTTTAATGTTACATTACTCACATAACGTAATGTAAGTCATTTAAATCCATCAACTCTGTTAATATTTTAATAAATAATTCTTACACTACCTTACAAAAACTTACTCTACAATTGAAATGATTGGAGTACCCTTTATATATATATATATATATATAATAAATAAATGAATACTTTCATTCAGTAAAGACACATTGCAGTAAAGATTTTTGTACTTTTTTTTACATAGTTTACAAAAACTTTCAAATAAATGCTTTCCTTGTGTCTTTTTTTTACAGAATCCTGAAAAAAATTGTATTTTAGTTTTCACTAAAATATTACACAGCTCTACTCTTTCAAACATTAATTTAACATCATTAATAATACATTGGAAATGGAAATGCATTTTGCGAATAAATTCCTCCAAGCGCATCAAAAAAGTAATGTGACTTTGCGCTATAGGACAATAAATCATGACTAACCAGCAGACCGATCTTGTTCCACAGCATCTAAAATGTTGTTGTATGGTCATTCGGAAATGCCTGAGCGAAGTCTGTCATCAAAGTATTTCTGTATAATTGCCTCCCAGTACTGTTAAACGACTGCGTTCCCAAACAGCAGCATCCTCCTGCGAAAGCAATGAGCGCATTCATTGTGTTTCGTCTGCTCGTTCTGATTGCAAGTGATTTATTATATAGGAAAATTATTATATTCAGTAGCTTCTCCTACTTTTCTTAGTGATGTGTAGTGCCAGTTTATCAGGAAGTTACGGTTTTGTTCTCTTCGACTCGTTGGATGGAAACGCTGCTTGTTTGCAAATGTTTTGTGCGATATTCCAATTTTGCGCATAAGTTAAATTCGTAACTTTAGATGGAAACCCGGCTTGTGTTTAACTGGCCACATCTTTGTGTTGTGTTCTGTTTTAGATTGAAGTGGAGCAGATTAAGAAATCCCTGTCCAAATGAACTCAAACATGCTGGATGTATCAAATGAAGGGTCAGGCTGAGGTTCCACACCACAGCCCAAGTAGATTGTGCAAAAAAAGGAACAATGTATCAGAACAACTGCTTAAAGAAAATAACTGTTTACCCCCCATTCACTTGTACTCTTTCTGCTTTCGTTTTTTAAAGAAGCTTTTTTTGCGTGTTGTGCTCAGACTGGCCGCTGACTCACAGACCCGTTGCCTGGGTGTGGCCTTACTGTGGGTCATGTGATTAAAGGGTGGCGATGACCCACACCTGGAGACAGGTGACAGAGGTTGCCATGGGGATTAGCTGGTCTCCTGCACAACTGACACAGTTACCCCATCATCACCCTCTCTGGTACTGCCTCTGAACGCTAGTCAGAGAAACATCAAATGAAGGAGAAACCAGTGTGTTTTACTTAAATACTGTTTACCTTAAGTTCTTTTCTTTTGACTTAGAGGCCTTCTGTTATTTTCTTTATATGCAAAGGTGCATTTAATTTCACACCGCTTGCAGTTTCCACAGCAACCCCAGATTTGAGGCCTTGTTTATTTGGAGCGTTCCAAACTTTTCTGTCTTTCCTATTTCTTTTACGTTGGTGATGACAATGAGAAAACGTACGTTGTGTTTTCTTGAGTTATTTCTTCGAAATCTTCTATATATACTTTTATATTTTAATGTAATAAATGCAATTGTGTGCAGATTTTATTAAAAAAGAAAAAACTTCGAAAAGTTGTTGCAGTGTTTCTTTGTTTATTCTAAATGCTTATGAACCTACTTGATGTCATCAATATCATGTATACACACACATAGTTCAGTTGTTTGTGTTATTATTGTTATTACTCTTTTATTTATTTTTTAATTTTTTTAATAATTGCATTGAATATACGTATTTAAGAAATTATGTAAGAAAATAACAATCTCACTCAAATGTCTTAAGTTTGGAGAATGAATAATAATATATAGATTTTCCCCATTATATATATATATATATATATATATATATATATATATATACACACACACACAGTACAGACCAAAAGTTTGGACACACCTTCTCATTCAAAGAGTTTTCTTTATTTTCATAACTATGAAAATTGTAGATTCACACTGAAGGCATCAAAACTATGAATTAACACATGTGGAATTATATATGGAATTATATACATAACAAAAAAGTGTGAAACAACTGAAAATATGTCATGTTCTTCAAAGTAGCCACCTTTTGCTTTGATTACTGCTTTGCACACTCTTGGCATTCTCTTGATGAGCTTCAAGAGGTAGTCACCTGAAATGGTTTTCCAACAGTCTTGAAGGAGTTCCCTGAGAGATGCTTAGCACTTGTTGGCCCTTTTGCCTTCTGTCTGCGGTCCAGTTCACCCCTAAACCATCTCGATTGGGTTCAGGTCCGGTGACTGTGGAGGCCAGGTCATATGGCGCAGCACCCCATCACTCTCCTTCTTGGTCAAATAGCCCTTGATGCCTTCAGTGTGACTCTACAATTTTCATAGTCATGAAAATAAAGAAAACTCTTTGAATGAGAAGGTGTGTCCAAACTTTTGGTCTGTACTGTATATATATATATATATATATATATATATATATACACACACACAGTAAATAGATAGACTGACAGATAAATTAGTTATAAAAAACACTTATCTAAATATAAAAGCGTCCTCAAACTAGAATCTCATCAACAATGATAAGGATAAGTAGCTGAATTCAGTCAGCTGAAAAAAATATATATATATATATATTTGGCCTTAAGGCTAACATATTCATACTTAACAGCCAAAACACTTCCTTTTTAATTTCATGGGGACTTTAACTCGATTAATTTATGTATCCTAAGTTTCTTAGTATCAACTAGTTCATCATGCTGGTCATCTTTGCTGAACATCTTAAATGAGAATAACGATGGAAAGCTCATTTCCCTTTCCAGAGCATATCAGAAACCTCCATCCAAGATTAAACTGCTGGTCTGTGACCACATTTTATATTCCTAGAAATGTGTTTGGATATGGGTTACAGTTACAGTTATGTAACATTTTAAAGGTCATGTCTGTGTGAGATGTTTTATGTGAAGGTCATTTTAAGTTCAGCTCCTAGACAGGGTAAAATCATACACCTCGAGCAGCTCTGATACACACAAGCATTCAATCCTCCCTCAGAAGTACACACCGCCTGCATGTAGTGTGCATATGGACCCCACTCTCTCTCTCTCTCTCTCTCTCTCTCTCAAACACATTTAAGACATTCACTGATATCATTCCATAGGCATCTGCTGCTCTTTATGGTATTTGATTTGGTAATTGAGGATCAGGTCTCCTGGGTGCTGTCCAGTGAGGCCTGCAGATGACTGGGTCTCCAAGGACGGTCACATCACTAATGATGCCCATGCAGAAATGAAGATGAGCCCACCACAGATATGGGTGTAAATTGGGTAAATCGTAAAAAAAAAAAAAAAAAAAACTTTTGCATTTGATAATGCATTACATTTCTTTGATCCTTCTATATTCTTTGATAATTCATATGTGTAAAAAGTTTAAATATCAATACATTTGCAGACACAATTATTGGAAATGTATATTTTATTCAAAAACAAAAGATGTATCAACCCTTTAGATGCACTTTTGTCAAGAGTTAAGTTTGAGGAACAACAGCTTGTAATAGTTCAGCATTACACCACAACCACACAGGAGTTAACCACCGAGAAGACAGTTTTATCAAGTCGTTTTAGTCTATGATGCCAGTATATCCACCGCATGTCTGAAGAAACAAATCCTGTGTTGTAATTAATATGTTTTTGTAATTTGTGTGAGTAAGGTGATGTATTATTCACATAATCACATATGTGTTGCCTGCCTTTTCCATAAACAAATGAAATAGATGATTAATTAGTGATATTAATAAATATTAAATCTTAATAAACAACAAAAGTCACATTAGAAAATAAATGTGTGAAAGTATTATTATTTTTAGTATATTAGTGTCTGACTAAGTGGTCAAATTAATATTTGACAACTTTTGCTTGACAGTAATATGTTGACTTTTATACACATACAGTGCATCCAACATTTGGTTACATCACTTGACATTTGTGAAGTCATAAAGTAAATCTTATTGATAATGTCTTTTTACGTATTTATTTATTTTACTTGTTTATAGACAAGGTAGGCACACATATTAGAATACAAATGAAAGAAAATTTGAAAATAAAAGTTATTTATTTGGTTGGTGATTAGAAAATTGCCAGTAGCAGTTCATATCATATGTTCAATATCTAAAAAACAAACTGTTGTTTAAAAATACAATAAAATGGTGAAAAAAGAAACATTGTAATATTTATTGTGTGAATATTTTTAATATCAATTACGAATGTTCCTCCATTATGACGTCACTTCTTCCACAACAACAACAACAAAAAAATTTTCTATGGTGAATTCTAAAAAGTTAGTGTTTGCTTACCAAGACAACGGTGTCAGCTAACAGTGTATGGAAGCCCAGGTTTCTTTGACAGTGGCCTTCAGCCCATCTGCATTTTTTGGTCTCTTTTTTTCTCATTTTCCTCTTGACAATAGCCCATAGATTCTCTGTGAGGTTCAGGTCTGGTGAGTTTGCTGACCAGTCAAGCACACCAACACCATGGTTATTTAACCAACTTTTGTTGGTTTTGGCAGTATGAGCAGGTGCCAAATCCTGCTGGAAAATGAAATCAGCATCTTCAAAAAGTTGGTTAGCAGAAGGAAGCATAAAGTGCTCCAAAATTTCTTGGTAAACAGGTGCAGTGACTTTGGTTTTCAAAAAACACAATGGACCAACACCAGTAGATGACATTGCACCCAAATCATCACAGACTCTGGAAACTTAACACTAGACTTCAAGCAACTTGGGCTATGAGCTTCTCCACCCTTCCTCCAGACTTTAGGACCTTGGTTTCCAAATTAAATACAAAACTTGCTCTCATCTGAAAAGAGGACTTTGAACCACTGGTCAACAGTCCAGTTCCTCTTCTCCTTATATAGCCCAGGTAAGATGCCTCTGACGTTGTCTGTGGTTCAGCAAATTCCTTGACATGTCTGTGTGTGGTGGCTCTTGATGCCTTGACCCCAGCCTCAGTCCATTCCTTGTGAAGTTCATTCAAATTTTTGAATCGATTTTGCTTGACAATCCTCATAAGGCTGTGGTTCTCATGGTTGGTTGTGCATCTTTTTCTTCCACACTTTTTCCTTCCACTCAACTTTCTGATAACATGCTTGGATACAGCACTCTGTGAACAGCCAGCTTCTTTGGCAATGGATGTTTGTGGCTTACCCTCCTTGTGAAGGGTGTCAATTAATGACTGTACAACTGTCAGATCAGCAGTCTTCCCCATGATTGTGTAGCCTAGTGAACCAAACTGAGAGACCATTTTGAAGGCTCAGGAAACCTTTGCAGGTGTTTTGAGTTGATTAGCTGATTGGCAAGACACCATATTCTAAGTTTTTAAAATTGATTGATGGTTTTTGTTCAATGTGAGCCAAAATCATCACAATTAAAAGAACCAAAGACTTAAACTACTTCAATCTGTATGCATGGAATTTATTTAATACACGAGTTTCAAAATTTGAGTTGAATTACTGAAATAAATTAACTTTTCCATGACATTCTAATTTATTGAGATGCTCTTTGTATGTGTAAAAGACAGAGAACATCAAGGTACATATCATTCGCGGATATTTTACGAGTTTTCAGTGTGCATAATTTTTCAGTAACACGAAAAGTGTGAAAACATTTTTAAGTTTGTGTTTTTAAGATAGAGCATAAAGCGCTAGATTAAAGAACAAAACAAAAGCAGTCTGTTGTTTTGTAAAAAAAAAAAAAAAAAAATTAATATCTAAAATGTCATTTTCAGCATTGCTATTAAAAACAATACAGAAGTTCAGATGTGGTGGAAATGATAAGTTCAGAAAGAAAAAAAGACACAATTCGTTTGAAGGTATGTTGGAGCGTGTGAAAAGTTTCCACGAAGAATATCAAGGTATTTTTGGACTAGTCCGGTTCCGAATATTATCTAATCTGAAATCAAACGAAAATTACAGTTAAATAAACCAGTTTGGCGAGCTGGAATCCTGGACCTGACGTAGCTCTGTTTGCCATGCGCGTTAACACGGACAAGTTTTATATTTAGACATCTGCTCCAGATGAATTAATAGTGACTGTACTTGCAGTAACCGCCGCGAGCTGCTCTAGATTTGCGCAGTTTTTGCCTCGCTTGTGAAATATACACACGCCTGAACGGAAGGACACACGTTTGAGGAAATGATCGGATGTTGCATTTTGCAGAAAGGGCAGAAGGAATGACTTCCTCAAATAGGATGGTAACGCGTGTCTTTGGAGACATAGCGCGCGCGGTGCGCCTCAAGTTTGTCTGACTTTCTGCACCGAATTAACAAATCGTTTCGTGTAATTGCATAACCGCTGGCGCAAACGAGATCAAACTGGACCACATTGTAATATGTAGTGATGCGCGCTGCTTTAATAAATCGCAAGACGCTGGACGTTACAGCCACGAGCCTCTCTGTGCCACAGGTGCACACTAAACTTTGGTTATTCATTATTGATTAACGGCGGAAAGAAAAGGAGGAACGCGCACAAACAATTACTCGCACTATGGAGATGATGTCCAATCAACCTACAGCAGAGGCTGGTGGCGACCACACCGCTGTGGCTTCTATGTCTGCAGGCGTGGAGAGGGCTGATTTGACCAGCCCGAGTCCGGTGACCAAACAGAGGTCCCTGCGGGCTGTTTATGTGTTGAATGATGGACTGAAGGCAGTGGCCGCTAACAGCCCGGAATCCGGGGCGCTCCAGTGTCTCCAGCGCGCCTGCGACGCGGAAAGTGCCATATTAACCACAGTAACTTTCGGACGATTAGATTTTGGGGAGACAACAGTGCTCGATACATTTTATGACGCAGGTAAGTTAACACAGCAAGGCTTTGTGGTACGCGAGAATAATTCCTGCAGCCCCTTAATACTACTTTCTGGATGTCTCCCTAAACTGGCACTACCGGTACAGCTCTTATAGTTTTTCAGAATGGACTTATTGAAGTTGAATCAGGTGTGATGGATTAAGGAAACATCCTTAATGAGTACTTTTGGGGGGCCTCCAGAGATCAGGGTTCCCACAAAGCAGCCATCTCTGCAGTATGTAGAAGAATAGAAACTATTGGCACATATCATTATAGATTTAGAGCTTGATTATGTTATTGAATTAATAATACTTAACAATAGTCTACTTTATTGTTTCCAACGAGAAATATGTAGAAATGTAAGTAATAGTGAAAGAAATATGTAAATGAAGAGTAGTAATATGCAAAAGAAAAAACTTTGGAAGGGTGTTATTAGAGTCATGATATCACTGCCTCCAGCACATTCCTTGATTTCATTTCCATGAATTTACTGGACGGTCTAGTATGAAGTCTCTCTCAAGCAGGTTTGGCTGCACGCGTTACTCTGAGTGATCAAAAACCTCTTACATCTGAGCTTTGGGAGGGTGAAAAGGGCAACTTTTTTCAAGTTTGATCCTGTGCATTTTTGTGCATGCAGAATGTAGTTCATGTGCAACACTTCTTCTGGGAAAGAACTCCAGAGGACCATTAAAAAAAAGTACATTTTAGAGCTGAAACTTTGTATCCCGGTTTTTCAAAACAGAAGTGAACAAAACAATTTTAAATATCCTCCCTATATAGCATTCTACAGATCTATTTCTTGTAATTGTATCACCCCCCATCACCCTTTTCCTTATAAGACTGAGTCATGCATCAGCTCCTGGTTACATCAAGTCTGGTCTTGTATTACACTGTTGCGTGGCTTTCAAACACATTTTCAGATGTTTGCATAGTTTCCATAGAATAAGCACAGATTGTGTTTGACTGGAAATGAACAAATATAGCCATATGCAGTAGAACAAATATGCCCTTAGGACTACTTTAAACAGACAAAAGGTTATTTAAAGATTTTATAATGTGTGATTTAATGGAAAGTCATAATAAACAAACAAAAAAAACACTGATAGAATTTTAAATAAATGATTGCTTCTTAAAGAACATGCATTAAGCTACACAGCTCACTGTACTGTTCTGCAGTAGTGGGATTGTGTACTCTATGGTTTTCTCGCATGCTTACTGTCTGTGATTGATTTCAGACATTGCAGTTGTAGACATGAGCGATGTGTTCAGACAGCCCTCTCTCTTTTATCACCTCGGTGTGCGTGAGAGCTTTGACATGGCCAACAATGTCATCCTCTACCATGACACGGACCTTGACACGGCACAGTCACTTAAGGTGAGAGTTACAGTCTAATACACACACAAACACAGATATGTTGACTTAGCAATCTAAAAAAGGACATATCATAGATTGTGTCATTTTCAGATGTTCAGTGGTTTCAAGAAGGCCGTTTGTAGGTTGACTTCTCCAAAAAAAAAAAATAACTCTGGGGTTTTTTGCTATTTTTTTAAATCAAATATAGCTTATGAATGACATATTCTTCTCATAACTTTTCTAAATGCCGCCACACAAACACTAAGAAGGATTGGTGGGGGGGTTATACCTTCAGGCCTATAGTTACACTCACATTTGGTATGTTTGTCATTTGTACAAAGTGGCGGCCCACTACCAGATCTTGACCTGCTATTCTCAGCTTAGCTAGGGGTTTATCTTTTCTGGGCACTGGACATTAAAGCTGCCAGAACAACACAGTCTGTATTTGAGCTAAGGCATGCAGTCAGTCCCAGGACAGCTGCACATGAACACGATTCACCAGAGACATTGGAGAGCATGTATTCTAGCATACTGAGATGATAACAATCATGCATGGGGTAGTGTCATGTGATATGTTTGTGTATTTGTTAATGTTCTGTGATGCTGCTGTGCCCAACTGTTTCAGTCAGGGTTCATTCACTGCATCACATGGCCATCATTCATGGAATAAAAATATTAATAAATGACATGATGACAAAACTTCCCAGGTGCTGTGGTCATGTGAAATAAAGTAATATACATGCATGTTTGGAGAGTTGTGTAATTGTTTTCCTTTCTTTTTTCTCGCATAGGACATGGTGGCACAGAAAAACACAGTAAGTATCAAAAAACTCTTTGCAAGACTAGTAATCTGATGAGGGTGGTGGACAGGCTGGCATTCATTGTTGGTGTGCCAAGAGCTTTGTGTATGGGACTATTTTTGGAGCTCTTGTGACATATGTGTTCTTGCTCTTCTGTGTCAGTCTATATCCAGAACTCTACACAGTGAGCAGATCATTTCCTGTACTCTACTTTATGGACATGCACTAATCTGTGGAAGGTTCTGGTGGCTCATTGTGTCCAAGTCGGAAGACTATTGCTGATTCAGATGAACTCATAAGGGCTCTCAAGGGCTACATTCACACTGCAGGCTGGAACAGGCTGCGACCTGTATCTGATCTTTTCATGACAGTCTGAACGACACAGATCCGATCTTTTCAGATGTGACCCAGGCCACTTATGTGGTCCTGAATCCGATACGTATCCGATCTTTTGAAATGCGACCTCCGTCGAACGGCTAGGCCACATGTATCCGACCCGTACGTCATTGATACGCTACAAACGTCATAATTCTGCGTTGAAGTAGGCGGGAACGAGAAGATAAACTGATGAATTCTGTATTAGTGAAGCCACTCACATCAGTATCCCACCACTCCTGGCTGCGACTCCGCACCCACACGTTTCTCTGTACCGACGTTGCTAACACTGCTCCACAAAACGCCATGGCCAAAAACCTTGCTCTCCTCCTTCTTTTTAATTTTCTTCTTAAAACGAGAAGATTGTATTTGTGCTGGCTCCGTTGGGAAAATAACTTTAATATTGCAAAAAGAGCTCCGCTGTTGACTACACTGTTGTTGACATCCATGTTTAACGTTAGCTACTTCCGCAAACAACAAGTGACGTCGTTGAGCGTTGAGTACTCTTCTGCGCATGCGGGTCACTTCTGGGTCATTTCACGTTCACACAGGAGATCACAAAAGGTCGCATTTAATTGGAAATGTGAACAGCCTTGCAAAAAAAATCGCATTTTTAAAAAAAATCGGAATTGAGCATTAAGCCCTGCAGTGTGAACGTAGCCAAGGTGTCATGGCACTTTGAGTTAGTGGGTGTTAGTGGTTTTAATAAAGGAGAGGGTCATTGAGTGCATGTCTTTGAATAAACCTCTTAAATTGAATGGCTGCTGAGAAGAAGCTGACCTTGACAGCATTCAGTAAGTGTGTACATTGTATAACATTTATGAATATGATTAATTGAAATGGCTCAGAATCAAGCAAAGGATTTGTTAACTTTTTATCATTAGTTATGTGAACAGAATTGAAATGATGTGTTTGCCCTTATTCTACATTTTCTTAGAGTGCCCCTATTATGCCTTTCATGCAATGTGTAATGAAGCTGTGTGAGAATGTAAGTGTAACTTGCATGCATGTAAACCTATTGTTGGAGACCCCCAAAACAACATTAGAAACACAGGAACTTTGTTTGTTCTGCGGGTCATTGTTTTTCATGCAGTTACAATGGGTATTGAATATTTTAAGAGCTTTAAAAAGCATGCAAAAGAACCATTTAGCACTATTCAAAGTCTCCCTGTGTCATATGATAGCTTTGTATGAGGAACAGGGTGAAATTCAATTCTGTATTTGTGATAATTAGTAGCTGTTGACCATGGTCAGTTTATGAGTGATCCATTCAGGCTAATGAATCAACCACTTCATTGAGAAGATTTGACAAAAGAATGATTAGTTTAGGAATCGCTACTTCTCTCATGAACACCAAGGAAAACTAGGGCCAATGTCAAGGATTTCAGAGAAATATTATTAATTATTGCTTAAATGTACAGTATGTTTGTTCCACACACCAGTGTGGTTAAGTAGTTTTTACATACTATTATAGTAATTATTAATTATTTTAGTTTGATATTTTATTTAATTTCACTTGAATTTTTATTACTTATGCTATATGCTTTTGTCATTTTTAATTATTTTTATTTAAGTAATTTTAGTTACAGTTTGTCGGCAATGCAATTTTTGCAATCGTTTTTTCAAAAAAAATTTCATGTAATATTTATTTTCTATCTGCTTTATTTAAAAAAAAATTATACTTTATTTCATTACTTTATTTTTTAATGCACCTTCAAGGTTTTTGCATCTCCTTGGCTTACTTATTCATCTGTAATTTCTTGTTTCCATTAATACTCTATAGTCTGTATATTCTGTCATTCTCTTTTTCTCTTTTCCTTTCAGTACCCTTCACTGTTTGCTCTCCTTTTCTTTCTTTCTCTCTTTTTTGTCTGTTATCTGGAGTAGGCTGCAAGGCCAGTTAAAATAGGATTTCCATGGGTCCAGTTGCCTTCCGAGTACAGGGGCTCCGGCCTAAGAAACAAAGTAGGTGCTATGAGCATTCTAGTGCATGCTGGGAAAATCCCATATGCATGTGTCAGAATGAGAGTGACGAATGATGTCTGTTACTATCTGACTCATTTTGTCTGGCTGACATTAAGTGCTCTGAATCAAAGTCAGTGAGTTATTTATTGCTGAGACACTTGGTTACTTTTAAATGATTAATCATTATTCTTAAGTGGATCCAAAGGCTTTAGGTGCCTAACAAACCACAGATTTGTATAATATCATGTACACCTGATTTTAATGATCTCATTCTTTTTTTGTTTTGGAGGATTCTGTATTATGTAAAATAACAATAAAGAAATAAAATACGGTATATACTTCATACATATATTTTTTATGGGTTTTTTTTCCTGACCCCTTAGAAGCCTCTTGCGACCTCCTTTTGAAAGAGATCATGCTTTAGCTGAGAGTGTCAGGATTTGCTAAGTATTCATTCGTACACCAAAGCCTTAAAATGTATGATGACTGTTTGACATGAAAGAGGCTTGGCTTTAGGTGACCCTTTACATTTGAGGTGTTGATGTGGCAGAGTGCTAAGATGTGCTTTGGCCCCGTCCTCTGTTTTGCTCTGGAATTCTAGGACAGTACATGATCACAAAGGTGTTAACAAGATTTCCTTGACGCTTCGAATTTCTTGGCTGCCAGCTGCTGAGTACATGATCACTAATGCACAGGCAGTCTGTACTTCTACAGTGTTGCAGACAGTCATGAATTATACATCATGACTAAGAATAGGTCTATATTGCATTTTTAATGCACAAATTTAGAATTTGTGTATCTTTTTTAGGCCTCCAGCGGGAACTACTATTTCATCCCCTACTTGATGATGCCCAACAACGAGTACTTGTGCTGTGAGAACGTGGCCCAGCGTAGAGCATCGGAATACATGCAGCCCAACTGGGACAACATTCTTGGACCTCTGTGCGTCCCATTGGTTGACCGCTTCGTCAGTTTGCTCAAAGACATTCATGTCACGTCTTGGTAAGTTTTGGCAGGATGCCCGTTCTCAGACAATCATTTACAGAGTTACGTAATGGTGTCACATCTAGCTTAACATAAATCAATATTACATGAAAAATTAATATAAATTACTTATAAAAAATTGATTTGCAGTGGAATTCTGTGTCTTGTGTTCATCATGGATCTAAATAAGGTGTCAAATGATCCTCAAGAAACACATCTTCTTGTCCCTGGTGTGAAGAAATGGGACTCAACCCAAATTGGATGTAGCGCTCATATTATATCTTCAAGACAGACATGCACATGTGCATGAAAGATTTATTAGGAACTCCATAAGTGTCAGGGTGTCCTTTCACCTGGAGCTCAGATATCAGAAGTCTAGAACATCACTGTAGATCATAGTGCCAAGATTTTCACATCCTGTGTAGCCAGATTTGGACTATTATGAAGTCTAACCCACTTTGATGGTCAGTGAATTTCGGTGGTCTGTGAGCGTCCCATTTGTAGGTGAGAGCACCTATGAATTTATCTGTGAAAACTAAACCCCATCTTCTTTCTCCCTCACAGTGCTTCATACAAAGACACCCTACTGAACGACATCCGAAAAGCTCGAGATAAATACCAGGGTGAGGAGCTGGCAAAGGAGCTTTCCCGTATCAAACTCCGCATCGACAACACTGAGGTTTTGACTCAGGACATTGTTATGAACCTGCTTTTCTCCTACAGAGATATACAGGTATGTAGTATAAACAAAGCACATCTAAACATCAAAAAACATTACTGGTGGTTTAAATGGTCTTTGGTGTGTGTTTTCAGGACTATGATGCTATGGTTAAATTGGTACAGACCATTGAGATGTTGCCCACCTGTGACTTGGCCGACCAGCCCATGATTCAGTTCCACTATGCTTTTGCGCTCAATAGGTGACCACAAATCTGCATTGTGTGGTATATTTTCCTATTCATATGCTTGGCAAACAGACATTTATCTTTAACAGCCCTTTGACCTCAGGAACAAATGCATTTATGTTTGCGTGTGCAATAACAGGCGAAATAGCCCTGGAGATCGAGAAAAGGCATTGCGTGTGATGTTGCAGGTTCTTCAGTCATGTGATCACCCTGCACCTGACATGTTCTGCTTGTGTGGCCGCATCTACAAGGACATCTTCCTCGACTCTGATTGCAAGGACACCAAGAACAGGGACAACGCCATCCAGTGGTGAGTGAGTTAAATGAGCTTTAACAGTGATTTTTCTTGTATTGGGCATTAAATGCACTAATAATATCCAGTAATTACATAAAATGTGTGAAAAACTCTAATTATATATGCTAAAAAAACTGAATACCCTTGAAGCTACTTTAAATGCACAAAAACACACCCAGAAAACCCTAGCAGCAACATTTAAATGTTAAAAACATTTAGAAATAAATAAAATAAAAATCACTCAAAATGTCCTTGCAGCCACATTAAATGTGCTGAAACACCCAAAACAACCAAGCAGTTGCAATAAATACACCTAGGTAACCTAGAACAGGGGCTCCCAATTTTTTCCATTCCAGGAGACACCTAAACAAATATAATTCATTTTAAGACCCACCAACATTTTCTCAGTTTGTGTAAATCCACATGGGGTTCAGAGTGCAATTTTTTCACATTAATTTCACACGTCTAGTAGAAACAAGGTTTTGTTTCACAACTACTTTTTTCTTTATTTACCCCAAAAGAATGGAAGTGAAGTGTGACAACATGCCCCATAGGTGGAGCACATTGTAACATCTGAGGGGCATGTTGTAACGACCATATGACAGCTTAAAATGTTACCTGATCTAATGAAAAAGGAAAACATAGAGATGAACACAATCCTCCCATCCCTGCACACACAGCTCTCACAGAACAGGAGACAAACAGACAAGCCAAAATGCTTTACATTTCTGAACAATGAACATAATTCATTATGAGCCATTATTCACCTGTTTATCATTAAAATTCATGAAAGCGTTTAATGTTAATGACACCGATAATGTCATAGAATAGCAAAGATCTAATAATACCATGTTAACGCTATATGTTTACGCACATTGTAACGCAGTGTTGCAATTGCCCATCTGCAAAACTGGAATTTAAAACTGGTCAGTATCTTACGCTAGTTAAATTGGAGATTAAAATAAGCTTTTTCTCATTTTACATAAACACTAAAAATGTATATGAAATATACTTTTGCTGTGGTTAAATGTTCATGGATGTTTTCAAAATATTTTTATATTTTGTCACTATATATATATATATATATATATGTATAGTTGATACGGCAAAGAGTACATTCCATAAGTTTTGTTATGTAGTGGTCGACCAATATTGTTTTTTTGACAGCCGATATATATATTATAAATATTTAAGAAATTTTAAATCATTTGACAATGGATTAAAAAAAATTGTAAAATAAATATCCTTTAGATGACAAAGTGTTTTTTCACCAATAAATATTTATTAAAAAAATAATTAAAAAGGAAGTAAACACTGTATCCAAAGAACAGGGCACTCAGTATTCTGGGAAGTTTATGTGCATTGGGAATCATATTTTTCAAAAGCCAAGGTAACACTCATTTAACATACAGCACACAGTGAAAATGACATGAATATGGCAGTGGGCCAATGCATAAAGCGCAGCATAATTTAAAAACACGAGTTTAAAGTTTAAAGCATTCAATTCACACGGACCGTCACACAGAGAACACTTCACAAGATGTCAGCTAGATTCGACTAAGTTTGCAAGGTTTGTGAAATTAAATGTTCATTAGCCATTCAAAGATTTGTTTAAATTATATAGATGCATATTTGCTTAGTGCTGACGGCAAATAAGAAAGTATAATGTTTAACTTTCTATTACTAATAATATAAAAGCTATCGTTGTAATACTTTCTGTATACTTTAATTCATTTGTTTAACCATTCTATCCGATTATTAGACAGACTTCTATCCATATTTGACAGAACTGTTAACGACGACGACAAACAAGAAAAAGAGTGTGAGCACTGTGCACTCAGACGCTACCCCTCTCAGCGCCGTCAAAATAAAAGTCCCACCTCGAACACATCGGCCAAGCAGAAAAACTTCAAATCAGCTGATGCCAATATTTGAAGAATGTCGAATATCGGCCGATATATTGCCATGGCCAATATATCGGCCAATATTCAACATTTTTCAAATATACCACTACTAGCATGTGTGGAAATGTTACAAATAACCATGTTAGTTTGTGCCCCGCTCACCCCAAACATGTGAAATGCTTTTTATAGACAGTTTCCTTGTGTTGGTAGGTAAACAAATGCATGCGAAGGAACGAAAACAACAAACTCTGTATATCTTTCTGAGAGACAACAGAACTGAGTTGAACAGATGACAGAGATGAATAAACAGACCTGAAACAGCCTTTCGTAACGTTTGAATTTTCCAGTGTAATGCAATCTCATGCAGAATACAGTGCAGTGATTGGAGTGAGTGAGTTTCTTCTCTTTAATAATGCAGACCGAGCCAATTAATAATGAACCGAGTCACTCTAAGACCCTAATTGTTATTACAACCTGTGTGTGTGTGTGTGTGCTTCAAAACACAGCGCATGTTTATTAGTTAAATTCCGGTCACAAGTAATATTTCAATTTCTATTTAATGTTGGTATATTGTGCAGCCCTTGACTAAACTGCTTGTGTTTTTGTGCTGCAACCAAGTGACTTTATGCGACCCTCCTTTTCCCACTCTGCGACCCACAGTTTGAAAACCTCTGACGCAGAACACTCTAGCAGCTGCACTAAATGTATTAAAATCACCCAGAAGTCCCTAGTAGCCATATTACATGTAATAAGAAAACCTTAAGAACTACTTAAATGTTTTATAACACCCAGAACACTCTAGTATAACATTTGAAAAAGTGATTTTGTATTCATGCACGTGTGTTGTAGGTATAGAAAGGGCTTTGAGTTGCAGCCCACTCTCTATTCTGGCATTAATCTGGCAGTGCTGCTTATAGTGGCAGGACAGCAGTTTGAGACTTCCATGGAACTCAGGAAGATCGGTGAGGAGGAACACACTTTCTGTTTCCTGTTGCTCTCAGACCATTCACTTGATTAAGGACACAGGTTGCCCCTTCTCACCCTCCCATTCTCTCTCAGGTGTGAGGTTGAACAGTCTGCTCGGACGTAAAGGCAGTCTGGAGAAGATGAATAACTACTGGGACGTGGGGCAGTTCTTTACTGTCAGCATGCTCGCCAGTGACATCCCCAAAGCTGTGCAGGCTGCAGAGAAACTCTTCAAACTTAAACCACCCATATGGTACATACAGAATACATAATCTGCAGATGTATTGTGTTGAAATAGAGTTGGAGCTGTGGCCTAATTTGAATCTGGCCACATCCTCCCTCTTCTACTCAGAATTTCTTGTATAGCTCGACATTTATTGTTAAAATGGAGGAAGTGATCTTAATGCAACTCGCATTCATTTCCTCTTTCAGGTACCTGCGATCAGTCGTCCAAAACCTTCAGTTGATTCAGCACTTTAAGAAGCAGAGCACTGAGCATTCTCCTCAAAGAGAGAGACTCAACTTCTGGATGGACATTATTGTGGAGGCCACACAAGGAACCACCAACGGCCTGCGTTTTCCGGTAGTACACCGCCTCACATGTGTGTCTCGTCCGGGACCACACCTGTGTTGACTGAACAGCATTTCATGGACTCATCACTTCTTCCATTAAACAGGTGTTGATTCTGGAGCCGACTAAAGTGTACCAGCCCTCATATGTGTCCATTAACAGTGAAGCTGAAGAGAAGAATGTTTCTATATGGCATGTGTCGCCTGCTGAGACGGTCAGTGGTGTAGATGACATCATGTTTGCTGTAAAATGTTATTTTGTGTATATTATATAATCTTCCTAACTGACGTGGTTACAGAAGGGAATACATGAGTGGAACTTCACAGCTTCATCCATCAAAGGGATTAGGTGAGAGTGAAATTATTTTCTGAATGTTGTTTCAAGACAAACAAACAAACAATGTGTAAGTAATAACTAGTTCTACTAGCCTTATCTGGCAAAATCATCAACTTGTGCGATACTGGTATCATTGTTTTTGTTTTTTATAAATCATATTGGTCGACATTGTATAATTGTGCTCGTATTCCTCTTTTTGCATTTAGATGAATGCTTACTTCAGTATTGTTACTGTTTATTAAAACTAAAACTTTGAACAATCATTTTCATTCATTAAAATAAATGTAAATAAATAAAAACATTTTTTAAATAAGTTGAAATACTAAAATGACTAAAACTAACACTGAAATAAAGCTAAATAGAAATATAAAAAAAATAAAATGAACAAAAAAGACATACATTCTAAATTCTGTTCTGATTCTGATAATACAGTATAGGAATAAAAATGAATAAAAAATTATTAATAAATAATATAATAGTATATACATAATACTAAAATAACACTGGCCCACTTTTAGTTAATCTTCCAAACCACTAATAACACTAATAATATTTGTTTTGTACACTTATAAGAGTAATATTTTTATGAAAATGTAAAAAAAAAACTTATTTCTAGTGTCTTTTATTCCTTTGTAATATAGTAAACAATTTTGATATTGACTTTTAATCAGCCATAACATGAAAATGGCAGAAATCTATTAATAGTGTATCCCTAGTCTTTACCCAGATTAATCTTCACAAAGTTTCTAAAAACTAGTGCTAATTTCTCACACATTGTTTCAACAGCAATCCTTCCATTTAAATATGATTTATTCATTAAATAAATCTCGTATTCTTCCACTCTCTAGCATCTCAAAATTCGATGAGCGCTGCTGCTTTTTGTATGTCCATGACAACTCGGATGACTTCCAGATCTACTTCTCCACAGAGGACCAGTGTGGCAGGTTAGTGTTCCTGAAGTCAATCGATTAGGTTTTAAAGTCTGCTACTGATGCATGGACGGTTGTCACTTATTTGAAGGTTCTGCTCCATGGTGAAGGAGCTGATCACAGACGGATCAGGAAATGCTGTCGAGCTGGAGGGGGAGGGAGAAGGAGACACCCTAGAGGTGAGAGATTCAAAAACAAGGTTTGTTTTTGTTGGATTTGTGAGATTTGGTTACTTAAATCCTGAATCATTCTGCAGTACGAGTATGACTACAATGAGAATGGAGACAGGGTGGTTTTAGGTAGAGGAACTTACGGAGTGGTCTATGCAGGGAGAGACCTGAGTAACCAGGTGCGCATTGCCATCAAAGAGATCCCAGAGAGAGACAGCAGGTGAGATACTTATGACAACCCATCTGACCAGCAGACCAGCATGGATGTTCACAGCATACTGAATGTGGAAAAACGACTGTTATTGTCGTCTTGCATAATTGACAAACTATTTTCCTGTTTGACACTGTATTGTATAAACAGAATTGTATAAAGCGCTATACAAATAAGGGGGAAACTAATACACACACACACATACACATATGTATATTTAGACCCAAAAACTAGATCAAATGAGCACATAACAAAATGGCTAAAGCTTAAACTAAAATGAAAATATAAAAATAAAAGCTAATTCGAAATATGAATAAATACTATAAAAGTATTTAAAAATACTAAAATAACACTGATACATTCAGGTATTCCCAACCACTGCATGAGGAAATAGCCCTCCACAAGTACCTGAAACACAGGAACATTGTTCAGTACCTGGGCTCGGTGTCAGAGGACGGATATATCAAGATCTTCATGGAACAGGTCCCTGGAGGTACATGTCTAATTTCTAATAACAGAATATAAAGAATGTATTTTCTACTTTACATTTGATTTGTTCTTCATAGTCATCATATTTTCTTTTTACAGGAAGTTTGTCCGCATTGTTGCGTTCAAAGTGGGGTCCTCTGAAAGAAGCCACCATAATCTTCTACACTCGGCAGATCTTGGAAGGACTTCGATATTTGCATGAGAACCAGATTGTTCATCGGGACATCAAGGTAGCTATGATAAATCTTTTGGATCTAAATTTGGGTGCCCTCAAAATGTGAATGTTCATTGACCGTTCATCTTTCCACAGGGAGACAATGTCTTAGTCAACACCTACAGTGGCGTGTTGAAAATTTCAGACTTTGGCACATCCAAGAGGCTGGCTGGAGTCAATCCCTGCACAGAGACGTTCACTGGTATTTGTTTCACTTTTATTGTCTTTTGTTGGTTGCAAAATGCACCCTCCGTGTGACCCTCTCACCGTTCCATTTGACCTGTGCTGTGTGTCATGCATCATACATCCTGGTGGTCTTGCCAGGTCAGGGTTTTAGGCTTAGTTAAAGTTCGGTCTATCATTAGCCAGACTAAAAAGGATCTAAGGGAGTTTCATTCCTCCTCTTTTAGTATGTATAGGCATCTCCTCCATCCAAACACTGGCAGGATACAATTATAAAGTGTGTATTAGTGCTCTATATAAGGGGTTTACAACAAGTTTCATAGAGAAAGGTTCTGAGAAAAATGGTGTAAAAAATGTTAAATAATGAATACATTGATTAATCTTTCAAATATATAGTGAATGAAAAATTTATTCACAGTTATTTGATTTACTAATTTAAAAATAAATAATTTGAAATAGTTTATTCCTGTGATGGCAAAGCTGAATTTTTAAGATACAATCTAATTACACAGCTATTTTTAAATCTTTTTTAAAGGAGTCTATTATCAGTCACCATGGCTGCATTTATTTGATCAAAAGTTATTTCTGTTATGGCAAAGCTGGATTTTCAAGAAACATTCCTATTATTAGAAATGTTGGAAAACATTTGTGCTACTTAATGTTTTTTAAAAACTGTGGAATATTTATTTTCAGGATTCTTTTATGAATAGAAAGTTCAAAAGAATCGCTTTTATAAAAATATTTATTTGTCACTTTTAAATAATTTAATGCTTTTTTTTTTGGTGCTGAACATTTTTTTTGTTTTTAGAATATTAAAAACCCTTGCAAAATGACTAAATTGGTCATACACTGGTGTGGACTGGTTCACCTCTTCGGAGCTTAGATAACTTTTATTTCCTGACACAGCGTTCCTTCCAGTGTGGTAAGCGATTATGAGTCCTGGTTACTGGTAACACGAGAATGTCTCCTGTGAGGGAGTTATTAGATTAGCATAGCGCCTGAGACAGGAGTGTGTTTGTGTTTCATTAGTGGCTGGTGAAGCATCAGAGCAGGTGCTCTCAAATGTCCTCCCCCTCACCTTCCACTGTCATCTTCATCCCTTCTGAGCTTCTCTCCTTGATTTATTTTATTTTGCCTAACATCCTTTCACAGCACATTCTTATCTAATGAAGATCTGCTATTCCCCTGTGAATCTCTCTCCAGGCACGTTACAGTATATGGCCCCTGAGATCATCGATAAAGGCCCTCGAGGTTACGGGGCTCCTGCTGATATCTGGTCCCTGGGCTGCACCATCATAGAGATGGCCACAGGCAAACCTCCTTTCCATGAGCTGGGAGAACCACAGGCTGCCATGTTTAAGGTATAAATATATATTCTTAAATAATATATATATATTGGTGCAAATACAGAAGATAACCAACCAAAAAATGATGAAAATTTGTATGTTTATAGAATAATTTTTTAAAAAGTATTTTTTTAAATCCTATTTTCTGAATAAAATAATGGATAATCACAGTATTTTTTAATATACAGGTGCACATTTTTTTTTATATTATTTGTTGTAAAATATTGTGTATTTTTGTATTTTTCAATATGCTATTAATCAAAGTCATCTCCTCCATTCATTTCTGTTCTCTTTGTACCAGGTGGGCATGTTTAAGATCCATCCAGAGATCCCAGAGTCTCTTTCGTCAGAGGCCAAATCCTTCATTCTTGCCTGCTTTGAGCCTGACCCAAATAAACGAGCAATGGCTGGGGACCTGCTCAAGGATCCATTCCTGCGTCAAA
This sequence comes from Carassius carassius, assembly GCF_963082965.1. Taxonomy (NCBI): domain Eukaryota; kingdom Metazoa; phylum Chordata; class Actinopteri; order Cypriniformes; family Cyprinidae; genus Carassius; species Carassius carassius. Next base: position 19,755,312 of record NC_081796.1, read on the forward strand.
ACATCAAAGGCAAAAAGAACAAGATCGCTTTCAAACCCTCAGGTAACGTCTCTGTGATAATGAGACCTGGGTTGACCTTTCCGGTCACATCCATGGTGTTTAAGGCATTTTTGGCCTTGTGAGAGTGCACAGAAAATTTTTCGCAGGCAAACACGCAGAGCTGCCAACCCATCCCCCCCATTATAACCCAGCATGCCTGCATCTCGCTGCTGTCTGGCATACTCGCAACAGGTCAAAACTGCCCTAGCTGGCCGGTTACAGTCCAGACTGAACTAACACAAGAGATGAGTAGGAACAACAGGACCTGGGAAAATCAATGATAAGGCCTCACATTACCTTCACAAATGATTTCCATCCAGCCACACGTCAGCTATCCTGCTGTCCATGAGAAGCATTCTCAGGGTGTGGTGTTTCACACAAACACACACTCTGCTTTCTCAGAAAATGTTCACAATTTCTCTTTGACACTGTCAGAGGAGTGACAAGCTCTGATCCAGTTTCTAGTGAGCTGTTTACTGCTATCCACTGCTATGTCATTTAACCTCATAAGTGACTGATTTTGAAACTTTATACACAGTGAGCAACCTAAATAGCTTTTTACAAAGAATAGTACAATAGTTTGATGTTAGCATGTTGCTAAGCTAATGGCTTGACATTCTATAGTAAGCATAGAAACATACAACCCACACAGATATTTGGTGACATTTTTAATCTATTTGGTTAAACTTTTTAATGACACTGACCTATTTTTATTTATTTAGTTATTTTAAATTAAATAGAAGTAATATGGTTACACTTCCATTTAAAAGTTTTTGTTTTTTAATGTTTCTGAAGGAAGTCTCTGATACTCCCCAAGGCTAAAAATGCCATAAAAACAGTTATATTGTGAATTTAAAATAACCGTTTTTATTATTACCGTATTTTCCGGTCTGTAAGTCGCACTTATTTTCATAGTTTGGCTGGTCCTGTGACTTATAGTCAGGTGTGACTTATTTATCAAAATTAATTTGACATGAGCCAAGAGAAATGAACCAAGAGAAAACATTACCGTCTACAGCCGCGAGAGGACGGTAATGTTTTCTCTTGATTCTTGGTTCTAAATAAATGCGACTTTAATGTCTCTAAAGTTTTTTCCTCGTCATGACGTATTTTTGGACTGATGGGAGTTATACTTAGGTGTGACTTATAGTCCGAAAAATACGGTATTTGAATAATTTTTTACTGTAATGTAATCCTGTAATGGCGAAGCTGAATTGTCAGCATCATTTCTCCAGTTTTCAGTGTCACATGATCCTTCTGAAATCATTCTAATATGAAGATTTGCTACTCAAGAAATGTAATATTGAAACAGTTGCAATGCCAAATATTTTGGTGAATGCAGTGATAAAACTTTTTTGGGATTATTTGATTAATAGAAAATTTAAAAGAAGAACTGAAATATAAATCTTTTGGTTATATTTTTAATGTATTTACTGTCACTTTAGATTAATTTAATGCATCTTTGCTGAATAAAAGTATTCATTTCTTTTTAAAAACCTTACTGACCCACCCTAAACTTTTAAACAGTAGTTTATAATCAACATTCAAGTCTCCTCTTAGGTTCAGGTATAATTTGGAACGGCATTTGTATCTGGAACACACAAGTGATGCCTTTATAGGCTTTATAGACCTGGTGTATTCCAAGTTTTGTTCATTAGACATTAGGCTAAATATTAATATATCAATATCTCCTTCTTCCTTAATGTCATCCAATCGGCTGATTTGGCTTGGATTCTCTATGTAACAGTGTGGCAAGGTTTGTATCCCCCATCTATGTATCCTTGTGTGTTCTTGAGGACCATACGCTCATAATCATTGGTGTTTTGCTGGTTACTGGTGATGGTGTTGAGTGTATGCTCTTTCTATGCTCTGATTGGTTCTTTGTGTCATATCTTTTTTCTTCATTCTCTTGATTTTTGTTTTGCTTTCTCTTCTCTGTGGTTTTCTATTGATTTGGTTCCAGTGTCACTTTAACATTGTGGGTAACACTTTACAACAAGGTTCCATTAGTTCATGTTAGTTGAACAATACGTATGTTTCAGTATTTATTCATCTTTGTTCACATTAGTTAATAAAACTGTTCATTGGCAGTTATTGTTAGCTCAGGTCCATTATATGGACAACTACAACTTTTGATTTTAATAATGTATTCGCAAATGTTGAAATTAACATTAACTTATTTTAATTAATTAATTTAATTAATTAATGCTTTAAAGTATTTTTTGTTTTTAGTTCATATTCACTGTTGTAATTGACAAATAATAACGAGTCGAATCTTATTGTAAAATGTTACCAAATTGTGCTATTATATATTGTGATAACCGTGTACTGTGGGGAGTACAGTGGAATGCTAGCAGGTTAAATTAAATTGGGGCTGTCAATTTAAAGGTTTAATTGGTGTAATTAATCCACTTAATCAGAATAATGAGATATCAATATTAGCTGATTTAAAAACCCTAATGAAAATATATTTAAGACATTTATTTAAGGTATTTATTGTTTCTCACTGAACAGGCATTACAAAATGTGACTTTAGAAAGTAATATATTATTGGTTTTATTTCCATATCATTGACCGTAAGTCTTTTAAGTCTATTATTGGCCAATAGGGGGCATGATTTACTTTTTTAAAATAATTAATAACAGTGTATGAACATTTTGAATTGGCAGCCCTAATATAATGTTAAGTTCTAAAAAATAAAATGTGTAAAATTAATTCAAAATATAACACTTGATTCTGAGCTCGTATAAAATTAAAAATAAATACATAAAATTATATATATATAAAATTTATATATATATATAATTTATATATATATATATATATATATATATATATATATATATAACATTTATATATTTCGTATTCATTCATATTTTTTAAAAGATTTGAATTTAAACAGGAGGCAAAATAAAAGCCAAAAATGCTCTGGTATGTCTGAATGGTTGTCTTTAGGTGCATATGTGTGCCATTCATGTCTGTGTTTTCCTCCCTTTAGACTACATCCGCAGTGTTTCCTTACCAGTACAGCTGCAGACAGAAGCCGCGGGGAGCAGCAGCAGTGAACCGGGCTCCGTGTCTCCCGACTGCGACTCCAAACAAGACGTGTTTTTTGAGAAGAAAAAACGCTCCAGCTCAGAGAACCTAATCAAACCACCCAACTCAAACTTCCTCAGGTGAGCTCAGAAGATGAGCACTAAGGTGAATAAAGAGCTATCATCAAGACTAGCAAGGGTCCGCTAACCGGTCCAGACAAGTTTTGGTCACACGCTGGTCAGCCATAACTGAAAGTGTGTATATGTATGTGCTTATGTGAGTGTTGGATTAGTGTCTGGAATGTTAATGACGTGACCGTGTTTACGGAGCTTGAGAATCCACGACCGCTTCAGCTCTCAGACCAACAGTAAATCAACTTCCTGGACATGAATCGCTGAGGCCTAGTCGACTCCTTGGAAACACTGTTTAATTAACGCGGTGGAATGAGGAGACAGGTGTGCTGGGCCCTGGTTTCTGGGCAGGTGTATGTACATGTGCGTAATGAGATAATGCCTTTTACAGCAGGTACTCTCTGGTTGCTCATAAAATAATCCCATGAACACTTTACAGACGCACACACACTGAATCACAGAGCTGTCAAACATTAACCACTTTTCCTCTTTCCTCAAATAAAATCATGTTTTTTAATCAGCACTTCAGATTTATATATAGTTTGGCTGCTAAAGTAAACACTGACATTTGAGTGAATTAAATTCAACATGGTTAAATTCAGACTTAGTTTATTTGTCTAAACTGACCTTTAAAGGCTCAACAAGTATGAGAGATCACCTATGAGCGAAACACACCTTAATAAAACCACCTTTCTGCTTTAATTAAATGGTTTATTTTTTGTTTTTTTTTATATATATAGTTTTTTGTTTTGTTTAGTAAAAACAGAGATTGTGATATATATACTGTATATATATATATATATTTTTTTTAAACAAAATATAAAAAGGTACATTATACAGTGATGGCATCAGATGATAAAGCTACCATATTGTATCTGCAGATTTCTACATCAAATAATTGATATTCTTTTGAAATTCAAGTAATCCTGGAAAATTAACAGCACAACCATTTTCAACATTGATAAGAAATGTTTGTTGAGCAGCAAATCAGCATATTAGAATGATATCTAAAGGATCATGTGACACTGAAGACTGGAGTTATGATGCTGAAAACTGATCTTTGCCATCACATGAATAAATTACATTTTAAAATATATTAAATATTATTATTTAATTTCTATATTATATTATTATAATATAATAGCTTTTGACACTATAAACCACTCCATACTTCTTTCCCGCCTAGAATCTTCCCTCAACATCACTGGCACCGCCCTTTCCTGGCTCAAATCGTATCTCACCGACAGACAACAGTTCATTCACATTAACAACTGTACCTCCTCCACTGCTCCGCTGTCCCAAGGTGTCCCCCAGGGTTCGGTGCTTGGCCCTCTTCTTTTCATATTATATCTGCTTCCCCTTGGCAACATCATTCGCCACCATGGTCTAAACTTTCACTGTTACGCCGATGATGTTCAGCTTTACATCTCCACTAAATCCATTACCTCCGTTACACACTCCACTATCTCCAACTGCCTCATTGACATTAAATCTTGGATGCACACTAATTTCCTTCAACTTAACTGTGAAAAAACAGACATGATCATCATCGGTCCCAAATCCATCACCAAGACCACTCACAGCTTCTCTCTCACTGTCGATAACTTCACCCTGTTTCCATCCCTTCACAGTCGCAACCTCGGAGTCATCTTTGACAATAACTTCTCCTTCGATCCGCACATAAAACAAATCACTAGAACTGCCTTTTTTCATTTAAAAAACATTGCCCGACTCCGTCCTTCACTCTTGTTCTCTGCTGCTGAAACCCTCATCCACGCCTTCATCACCTCCAGAATCGACTACTGTAACAGCATCCTGTATGGCACAACATTGAAAAGCTTAAACAAACTCCAATACATTCAGAACTCTGCTGCTCGTCTACTCACCCACGCCTGCACCCGCAACCACATCACCCCAGTCCTTAAGAACCTTCATTGGCTCCCGGTGCCACAACGAATTCAATTCAAAATCCTTCTCCTCACTCATAAAGCCCTCTATAACCAGGCCCCTTCCTACCTCACTGACCTGCTCCACCACCACAACCCATCTCGTTGCCTCCGCTCTTCCAATGCAAACTTCTTGACTCTACCTCCCAGGACCAAGCACCGAACCTGGAGGGATAGAGCCTTCTCTGTCGCTGCCCCCACCCTCTGGAACTCTCTACCCCAAAAAATCCGTGACTGCACTGACCTGCCAAAATTCAAAATCTTGACAAAAACTCATCTTTTTAAAATTGCTTTTAATGTTTAATTTAATAGTGTGTTTTATTTTCTATTTTGCTACATCTGCTTTACAATTTTTTTTTATATTGCTACATCTGTTTTACAATTTTCTGTAAAGTGTCTTTGAGTACTTAGAAAAGCGCTTACAAATTAAATGTATTATTATTATTATTATTATTATTATTTGATAAATAAATATAAATATATATTTTTATTTATTTATTTTTATTTTTTTATTTTTTTTACTTAAAAATCTAGTTTTATATTTAGAAGTTATATTTTAACAGTTATTTAAAATTGTGATAATATTTCACACTGTTACTCTTTTTACTGTATTATAGATTAAAAAAAAATACAGCCTTGGTGACCATAAGAAACATATCATCTTTCATAAACATTGAAAAAGTCCTAGCGACTCCACACTTTTGAACAATATTGTATTGTACATAATGTTACATCTGCATGAAGCTTTTTAGATTCATATTTTCTTAGCGAATCGGTGTGAAATGTGTGTGATGCAGTGTTCCAGATGAGAGTCCTACTGCAGAAGACCGCAGCTCTCCAGCCTCCTCTGAGAACAGCGACGCTGGGCTCTTCCTGCTGAAGAAAGACAGCGAAAGGCGTGCCATACTCTACAAGGTCCTCAATGAGGACCAGGATAAGGTGACATCCAACCTCATGGAGAACCACATCCAGGTATGTATCCCTGAGTAATTGATTGTGTGTGTTAGTGGTGTGTGTGAATCGGAATCATACATTGAGGATCGTATCTTGTCTTTTAGGGTCATGAGGAGCTGAAGTTGTCAGTGGACCACATTAAACAGATCATCTGCATCTTACGGGACTTTATACGTTGCCCGGAGCGACGTGTCATGGCAACAACTATCTCAAAACTCAAACTGGACCTGGACTTCGACAGCACATCAATCAACCAGATCCAGCTGGTTCTGTTTGGCTTCCAGGACTCTGTGAGTTGACTGCAGTATAAATAGTATTGTTCTCGATTGCTACTGTACAATATATGGTTTCCTACCCAGACATAATCTACTATTGATAAAATCCTATTTATGCTTCATTTTTTCATTTTTTAAATCTTAAATACAGATGTTGGACATACAGTGTCATTAGTACGGTAAGCTCAGAGATCAGGAAGATATTTTTTTTTTAATAAATAAATTAATACTTTTATTCAGCAAGCATGCATTAAATTGATTAAAAGTGACAGTAAAGACATTTATAATGTTATAAAAAAAATCTGTTTCAAAGAAATGCTGAAAAATAAATCATGGTTTTCACTGAAATATTAAACAGCACATTCATTGATAATAATAAAAAAAATTATTGAGCAGCATATCAGTATATTAGAATGATTTCTGAAGGACCGTGTGACACTGAAGACTGGAGTAATGATGCTGAAAATTCAGCTTAAAATTACATTTTAAAATATATTCCAATAGAAAACTGTTGGTTTTAATTTCAATATTATTTTACATTTTTACTATATTTTGATCAAATAAATGTACTCTTGGTGAACATAAACTTCTTTCAAAAACATATAAAAATCTAACTTTTTAAAATACATTTTATGAATTTTAATGAACAATGCACAAAGCCAGTAAGAATAACTTTTATATGATTTATTCTAAGCTCTGCTAGTTTATTGCATATTTTTATTGATCTTATTCCAAGTATTTGTATATATATTTATTTCTCGGCATCCTGCCATATTTTGCCTTTATTTATTATTTTATACTGAATCTTTCATTTATTTTATTGTGAGATATTGGAGAAATCTAATGCGAGAAGATGCATGATTTTTCTCATTGAACACTATGGAGCAAATTTTGCTTCAAAACCTTTAGATGAGTCTGTTCTCCTCTGATAAGGAGTTTGTATTTTGTTAGTTTCTTTCTTGTGCAGCATGAGTGTATCAATGCCTCCCTCCTGTGTTTGGTTTGAGTGATGAGATTAAGATTTCTCCTTCATCACTGTTTGTTTCAGGTTAATAAAGTGTTGAGGAACCACCACATTAAACCACATTGGATGTTTGCCATGGACAACATCATCAGACGGGCTGTACAGGCAGCAGTTACCATTTTAATTCCAGGTGTGTGTGTGTGTGTGTGTGTGTGTGTGTGTGTGAAAGAGACAGGGAAGATTCATTAAGATTCATTAAGCATCTGTCTCTCTTCTAGAGCTGCAGACACATTTCGGGCCTGCATCTGAAAGTGAGGGTGCAGATAAGGACGCAGATGAAGTTGATGAAGAGGATGATGGGGACTTCGGATCAGTGGCACGTACGACCCAGGAAGATCAAGCACTCACGTCTGGAGTCAGCACCCTCAGTTCAGTCATATCCCATGAGGCTCAGCGGCCACAGCAACCGCTGGGAGCCCAGCTTGGACGCCTCAAACAGGAAACCAACAGGTACACACTGTGATTCCTTAAAAAAATATTTACCATTCTGTTTAAGCCAGTTAAATATAAACAGTACACAAAATACGCTTTTGCCACCCCCTCCAGTGGTGAGTGAATGGAAAAAAATACTAAATACTAAATATTTGTTCCCGGTCACGGATCATTTCACATTATTTACTACAAATATACATGAGAGATCATTATTATGGGTTGGTAAGATTTTTTTGAACATGTTTTTGAAAGAAAACACCATAATTTTCTCTATTTTAATATAAATATTATTCGGATTTATTATAACAATTTTCTATTTTAATCGATTTTAAAATACATTTATTCCTGTGATAGCAATACTGAATTTTCAGCATAATTACTTCAGTTTTCAGTGTCACATGATCCTTCTGAAACCTTTCTATTTAAAAAAAAAAAACATTTTTTATGCCGCTTAATATCTTTGTGGAATCCATGCTAAATATTTTGCAAGAATATCTGATAAATAAAAAGTACAAAAGAACAGCTTTTACTTTAAACAGAAATGTCTTTCTCACTTTTGATGACATTAGACACTTTTCTAATACAGTTAATTAATGCTTCATTTCTCAAAATAAACTTACTGAACGGTAGTATGTATTTTATGTATTCCAGTATTTGTGAAAAACAGCACAGGTTATTTTTGCTCTTTGCACATTATATACAATATAAGACAGCTTCCAGGTTTAATTTTGGCTCATGAGCTTAATGGTTTTATGATGTTTTATTTTTAGATGTATTCTGTCTTTTCTTGTTGGATTTAGTCAGTGAAAGTTGGCTAGAATGTTTTAATAATGCTTTCGGAGAGCGTCTCAATGTTATTTCGCCCTCTTCAGGCTGCTTGAAGAACTGGTGCAGAAGGAGAGAGAATATCAGCAGGTACTGAGACAAACTCTCCAACAGCGGGTACACGACATTGAGCTTATCAGGATCAGACAACAGCCTTCTGCAGGTTAGTTGTGTAACTAAATCACACACATTTACTGATTTAGGCTAACATAAAATCCATTCACTCTGTCTTTATTTACACTGTAATCTTATGTACGTTTGTATGCTAGCTAAGGTAATAGAGAAAGTGTCAACTCCCCTCTATCTGATTTCCAGTGTCCTGTTCTGACCTTTAGAGTTGTTTACAACCAGTTTATAGGAAAACGCAAATACAGGATCTGTTAAAAGAAAACTAGTGAAGCGCTTTAATGTCTGCTACCTACCTTCCAACTTTTAAAATGACAGAACCCAATAAGTGGCTAATTTCAAGATAGAACTAGGGCTTCAACAGACTATTATTTTTACATTTGATTAACGATTATTAGCCTGATTAATCGACTAATCATCAATTATTTCAACAATTAAACAGTAGACTTTGATTATTTAGCTTTTGCAATTAGTTCAAAATATTGAGTTATACATATTCTAACAAATAAATTTAGATAATCACTTTTGAAAATCATATTATGTAATAACAGTTATTATACAATTCAATTATAAAAACAATATATATTTGGCACACAAAATAACGTGACAAAGAAACTTCATCTCCTTTTATAAGCCATATGGATAAGAAACAAAATAAAGGTAAGTGAGGATAAGTGGATTTATTTTTGAATAAACTGTTTTATTCGCAACATAATTTTCATTCAGGGTTATGAATGATAATCAAAACAGTCCTGAGCTAGATCAAGCTTTGATCTCTGCAAACCAAACTATTAATTTAATTAACTGAATAGATTTTATCATTAGCTAGCTAAACACTGGAGAGCTGCTTTTTAACAGAAAATCAAGTTGTAATTCTAACTGAAAGTGACACTGACTCTGGTTTTTCATGTTTAAAGCTGCTTGATTTAAGGCTATCTATTGCATAATGTACTATATAAATAAGCGTGGCATGACTGGACTTTACTGAAGTACCGAACTGCAGAGTTTGTGCAAACATCCACATTGTTGTAATCAGATGCTTTCTTAACTGCTGCTTTCTCGCCTTTGTCAGTTTTTTTTGTGTGTGTTTATTTTGTTATTGAGAGGAAAGCTTGCACCATATATTAACATATTCATCTAAACACCGCTCAAGAGCTTCAGGTTCGGCCACCTTTGCTCTGAAGTGCTGTCTTCTTCCTTTGAATTGCATCCAGGAGGGCGCTACAGCACCACACTGGTCAAATCACATTGTTGCAGGCTGTTACATTAGGTCATATGAGATCAAACGACTGCTCAACAACAAAAATATGTCAACAGTTTTTATTGTCAATAATGTCGACTAATCATTTCAGCCCTAGATAGACCTTAGCATCTGTGCTTTAATATTCCTAAATCCTTCCTTTGCCTTTAACAGAGATTTCCTCAAGTTCAATCCCCTCTATATTTCACATTGCTGCACATCCTGATCCTGACAAGAAGCTCACTGATTGGTTGAAGGAGCAGGGTGCCGACTCTGAGACCATAGACAAGGTGAAACATATCACACTGAACACTGTCTATATTGTACCTTTCCCACGATTAAAAAATGACTCACTTTTTTAAATTTCCATAAATAAAGAAACTGATGATTCATGCCAAGTTCTTGTGGTTTCTGTCTGTGTCTGAAAAGTTTGTTGAAGAAGATTTTACGCTCAACGACGTTCTATGCGATGTTACAAAAGAAGACCTGCGCTACCTGAGGCTTAGGTGAGGGCTTAATTTGTCAGCGTTCAAGTGAGTGATTGTGTACAGTTTACTCTTCCTTTGCATAATGTGGCCCTAATTGTTTGCCAGGGCCGTTTTTTTATTTTAATTTTATTTTTTTTATGCAATGGCAAAGCTTAATTTTAAGCAGTCATTACTTCAGTCTTCAGTGTCACATGATGCTTCAGAAATCAAAAACATTTATTTTTATTATCAGTGTTGAAAACTGTGCTTAAATGTCATGACTTTATATAGATTTCTATTGACTTTATACAAATATTATATTCATCATTTATATATGTGAACTACAACTACAAAAATAATTATAATAATAATAATAATAATGAGCCAACCCAAAATGTTACTTTTTAACCACAACCATTTTTTAAACCACAAATCACTGGTCTGGAAATTAGCAAGAACTTTGCTAATACTGTAGATAAAGTCATTTAGTGCTGGACAGCTTTTCTTAAAATGTTTAAGCTGTGTGGGTGAACTTGAATACTACTTTTTACAGGAAGATGAGTCAATGATGTTCCACTCAGTATTGATGGCTTCAAACAGTTAATAAATAGCTGAAAAATGTTTCCCCATTTAATTGGAGTTTAATGAGAGACCAAAATATTCTTTATGGGGCAAAATCAAGCCACTTCTTGGTTGTCTTTGCAGTGTAGGCAGGAGCATTTTTTTATGAAAGATAACATCTGATCATTCATCTTTAGACTACTTTTCAATTGTGGGAAGCACATTCTTCAGAATTCTTTCATACTCCAAAGCATTACTTGATATTTCACAGTAAAGCAAATCCAAGTTCCAGCAGCTGAAAAGGCTCCCCACATCATACACATCTGTGTTAGAGATGCATTCATTATTGAATCTCTCACCAGATCTTCAGACACTGCTCTGGTGCATCACACAGCTCCACCGAACCACTCTGAATCACACTTACCATACTCTACCAAAAACTTTGTTCCATCTTTGATGCTTTTCCGAGACAGCAATGGCATTTTAAGGAATGCATTTGCCTAATTCTTGCTAATTTCCTTGCAAGTAATTTGTGGTTAAGTCTATTAGAAGCTCAGAGTTTAGCCATTTTGAGTTTGGCCCATTTTTTTGCTCAGAAGTGCACAGCTGTAGTTATTCTGCAAGCTAAGTTGTCTCTAAAAAAAAAGTCTGCAATTAATAAAAAATATTGCATTTATTTCCCACTATAGGGGAGGAGCGCTGTGTCGTATCTGGAAAGCCATTCAGAGACACCGTAATAAAGGGCTTAGAAAGTTTCAGAAGGATGAAAGCAGCGAGAGTTTGCTGTTGACCGACACTTGAGCCAGCATAATAATACATCCACACACTATAATGAGAGCCCCTTACTGGCCCAAACCTTCTAATTATGTCATGCTCTGCTCCAGTTGGACATGTTTACTTCAGTCTTTCAGCTATGAGCTATGAATGTTTTATTTTTGTGCTATTTTAGTATATATTTTCAGCCTCTCCAGCCTTTCCAAACATCTAATTTCCATTTGATTCCAATGGGAATATCCATGAGGATGTAAACGACTCTTATCAAGGAAAGACTGCACTTTCTACTTTTTACACTGCCAGGCCAAGAGGGGTCATGTGATCCTCTCCAAGTGCCTTAGGAATGGGCCTAGGACGGGGAGAGCAAACAGTGTTACCTACTTAACGTAGGACTTCAGATCATGCCATTTTGAATGAGAGAAAATCTAGGTTTATATTTGTTTTAGCTTAACAAGTCTGGAAAATGTATTATTCATTATAAAACAATGTTTTGTTTTTATGAGGAACTGTCTAGACTAAATGAAAACACACCTCTTGGACCAGGGCTAAGGAGCCTCTTTTAGATGTATTTTGATAAGTTGGATATAATTACCCCAGTATGTAGATAAATAATATGGCACTCAGTGGTTGCTTGTACGTCAAATGTTGCTCATCTGTCTTTTTACATTTTTTACATTTTTTTTTTTTTTTTTAAATGTGCGAGACCAGGCTTGCTAAAAGCAAACCAAGTATTTTTCTTAAACCGCCATCCACGTTTCACAAACATACACTATATCCTCTTTCTTAAGAATGAAGTGGTCTATTGTGTTAGTAGCCGCTCAGATTCAGGTTCATTCAGCCATTCTATTTTCTGAATGGATCAAAGCATCAAAAGTGCTTATATAGGATTTACAGATTCGTATATATGATTTGTTTGTTCATTTTTTTGTTTTAACAAAAGCTGCCGTGTTTGAGTGTTGACTTGTACACGTCGACCTATCATGGGAACGGTAGCGCTTTGAGCACCAGTGTTCCATCTAAGCTATTTAAATAATTTCTCTGCTGTGTGCACTGAAAGTGATGTGATGATGAAAGATACTTATCACCTTTCTTTTGACTTAAATGATTTATAAACTGGATTTTCTGGCTGTGTCGGAGACAAAATGTTCTTAAATTGTTGTGAAATTATTTTCAGGATTCTTTAATGAATAGAAAGTTTAAAGGAACAACATTTATTTGAAACAGAAATCTTTAGTAACATGTTTACTGTCACTTTTGATCAATTTAATGCACCCTTGCTGAATAAAAGTTGTAATTTCTTTAAAAAAAAAACTTACTGACCCCAAACTTCTGAACGTTTTTTTTAATTTATTTATTTAAATGTAATTTATTGTGATATATATTTATAATCAAGTGTATTAACACTTTATACAGACTTCATTAAGAATATATATATATATATATATATATATATATTCATCATTTATATATATGTGGAAAAAAAATGGGCCAAGCTGAAATGATTTTAAGACTTATGATTTGTAAACTGGATTTTCTGGCTATGTCGGAGACTAAATGCCAACTTGTTTCTCTGAGCTGCAAAACAGGTGAATAAAGTTTAGACATGCAAAAGCTTGCACTCCTGAGCTACTGCAAATGCTGAAACAAATTGTTGTTCCATAAAGTCACATGGCAGGTATTAGATAAAGTCATTTGACTGCCTTCAAATATTTGACATAGTTTAAGCTGTGGAAAATGTTGCAATCGCTGGAAACATTGTCAAAAGGAAAAGACATTCATTTAAAAAAAATAAATGTTAAGTTATTCAAAAAGAAATGTAATATTTTATAAGGACCTTAACATTGTTACTATACCATTTCCTGTTCTGTATCATTTAGTGTTTTCGGTAAATTTCCAAATGTGTTGTTGTTGTTTTGGAATTGAGCTTATCATTTTAGATTCAACATTATTTTATGCTTTCTGACAATGACGTGATGTGATATGATTTTGCCTAAAGGTCACACCTGCACATTTTGCATGTTTTGCAAATAGAACTGCTTTCTGGAAACACGTCATGTTTTGGAAAGTTTTTCGGTGAAAATCATTACAAACTCAGTTCCTGGAGGGCCAGAGCCCGGCAGAGTTTTGTTCCAACACGCATACCATGCATTTTAAAAATTTGTTGAATCCGGTGTTCTTAATTAGGGTTGAATCTAAACTCTGCAGGGCTCCGGCCCCCCAGGAATTGAGTTTGACACCCCTGATATAAATGCTTCATTCATTCATACACTCATCCAGTCACTACAGTTCATGATTTAGCAGCTTGCTGTGAAGAGGGAGTTTTTAAGTAAAAAATGACATGCATTTCCTCCTGGGCCTCGCACAATGCTATCATGTGACTTAGAAAAAAGTGAATGTGCCAGTTAGCATTTGTTTGTGTTGTTTGGCTTTTTTGAACTTAAGAAATAGTGTGGACATCTTGAAGTTAACATCTTGAAGTAACATATCTAATATAGTTGTCCTATGGTATATTAAAAGCCATACGTGTTTGGAATGTGAAGCTTTGGAACAATGAGAAACATTGACAAAATTTGTCCGACGTGTAAATATGATTAAATGGTTGTTTTTACTCTTGTCATTTCAAATCAAATCAAATAAAAAATTAGTCAGAAATGCAGAAAGTCTGGTTCTGAATCGTTGGGAGCATTAGCCTAAATTGAACATTCGCAAATGAATCGACATTTAAATGAAATTTGAATGAAAATTATTTTCAGCCAGTCTAATTTAGAAATGAAATCCCATTGTTTTTGTGCATTGCGTCATATTTCATGACAGTTTTTAGGGACATTAGGAGGGGAAATTTACTCCCTCTCAGAACAGAGGATTTTTTTATAAGTGACAGCCATATTAGCAATCGTTCATAGCTGCAACATAAAGAAGTGTAAGAGAATAATCTCACACTCTAAATTATGCACAGATACTACAGTTCCAGTACAAGCATGGAATTTCATGTTCTGGAAATATAAGCTCTGTATGAAAACGTCAGGGTGCTTAGACAGGAGTCAAGTCCTTTCATGGAAATGATGTGGGCTGTTGTGTTCAAAATGACTGTAGCTGGAATTTAAATCATATGTATTATGATTTAATCATATACATTTAAAAATTCTTTGCTCAAAAATGATATATTGTAAAATATTATTACCTTTTCAAATAATGGTTTTCTACTTTAATATACTTTATACTAAAATATAATTTATCTCTGTGATACAAAGCTGATTATTCATCATCATTGCAGTCTTCTTATTTAATGAATAGTTAAAAAAGAACAGTTTTTATTATCACTTTTTATCAATTTAACACATCCTTGATGAATAAAAGTATTCATAATATAATGAATTCAAATTGAATTCAAAATAATAATAATAATAATAATTACTAACCCCAAACTTGAACAGTAGTGTATATTGTTACAAAAGATTTCTATTTTCAATAAATGCTGTTCATTTGAACTTTTTATTCATCAAAGCAAAAAGTATCACAGGTTCAAATACTGAACTGGCACTGAAGACTGGAGTAATGACTGCTGAAAATTCAGCTTTGCATCACAGGAATAAATCATATTTTAAATTATATTAAAATAGAAATTTAAATTGCAATAATATTTCATAATATGAAAGTTTTATTTTCTGTGTTTTTGGTCAAATACATGCAGCTATGACGAGCAGAACAGTCTTCTTTAAAACACATTAAAAATCTTACTGAAACAAAACTTTCATAAAGCAGTGTATGTTTTAGTCATAATACATACAATTATGTTTAGATAACTAAATGCATTTCGCTGGCTTCCAGCATCCCCTTAAAAAAGATGCATGCAAATTGTTGATCAGATCCTTTTCTTAACCTCTGGTAACCTCTAAATATCATTTATTCTTAAGTTGAAATGAAAGTTCAAGGAGGGATGGGCATCTTCGCAAGTGATCTGTGACTCTATCACAGATGAGAAGCTATAAAATGAGTTAACCATGATGCAAAAATGTATGGCATTCAAACACCTTTCATGGAAATAAACTCAAGTATTCAAGTTATTTCCTCCAAGATAAACAATCATGTAAGAAGAGAGCTGCAAAATGCCTTCTTTAGTGTTACTAGTCTGCTTTCAAGACACGGTTCTTAAAATAATTAATTTTGTCTTGGTGTGAAGAGCATTTTAATGATCGGAATAACTTTTTTCTGCTATAAAAACCTTTAGTGCAAAGGGAAATGTCCATTGGATGTTAAAGCTTCTTCTGATGAAGAACCTTTATTGTGAAGAGCGTGTGCTTTTAACAAATATTTAACAACATGCCTGCTCAGTCACAGAAAACACTAGACTGGAAAACATCGAATGGAACCATTTGAAACATTTTTCCCAGAGTGAGATTGGGGTTAAGTGATTATTTACTGTTACAATTTAATAGATGAACAGATATTTTAAGATTTTAGAAGGTTATCCAAGTACTTACATGGTGAAGTGAACATTGAGATAAATGTTATATTAATAAGTACATAAATATTTATAAATCACATTTCATTATGAATTTTTAGTGTTCAGTTGATTGCATGACATTTAATGGCACTAAAAATGTATATATATATATATATATATATATATATACCTGCTCACACGTGCACCTGCTCATTACGGGCTGAGCGGTCACACCTGCAGCCCATGAAGGCCGGGCTTTATAAACTGCACCAATGAACAGAGACGTGAGAGATGTCTCCAAAGACTCAGCTAATTTTTCTCTGTTGTTACCCTGCAGACAGCAGTGTGTGACCACCAGCCCTCGACAGACACAGACTACACGGACCCACACAGCCCTGCGCACCGAGAGAAAGAGAGAAGAATGCCGAGCACCGGAAACCCCTCACATTGGCTATTTTTTCCCTCACGTTTGTCAATAAAATCCACCCTTCGGTGAACTCACCTTGATCCTCATGTCATGTACTTCTTCACCCCGTCACACTGGTGGAGAATGCAGGCATTGCAGTGAAGAAGTTACCGACCAGTATCCCACCACATCCATTGTCACATCACTTGGCTTGTTAACATCACTTGGCCACCTAACACCGGGAGGCTGGGGAGCGAGAGCCGCCCTTTCCCCGAAGGGTGGTCCAGGAGCAAGCACGCCAGAGGGCACCCAGCGACCAGTCGGCAGGCCAGAGGTTCCCGGGCCACAGGACAAGCCCATGCCAACCGAAGCTTCCCACTCCCCTGGACGGACTTGGCAAGGTCCCTACACCGTCATGGAAAGGATTGGCCCTGTCCCCTACTGAGTCCGGCTCCTCGCTCATCTACCTCCCGTGGCTGTTGACATGGACCCCTACCTTTAGGCCACCCAAAAGTCGGAGCTGGAACATCTGGTCAGTCAGTTCACTGATGTGTTCTCTCCCCAGCCAGGGCGGACCCACGTACACAAACACGATATCCGCACAGCACCCAGAGTGATCGTCCGGCAGCGGCCCTATCGCGTTCCGGAGGCTCTGCGACACGCCATTGAGGAAGAGGTACAGGAGATGCTGAGGTTAGGGACCTTGAGCCATCACGCAGCCCCTGGTCCAGCCCCATCGTCATGGTTCCGAAGCCCGACGGCACCTTCCGCTTTTGCTATGACTTCCGCCGCTTGAACGAAGTCTCGGAGTTTGACAGTTACCCGATGCTACGGGTCGATGAGCTGTTAGACCGCCTAGGAAGGGCCCGGTACATTTCGACCCTCGACCTCACCAAGGGCTACTGGCAGGTCCCCTCAACCGAGCAGGCCAAGCCGAAGACGGCGTTCTCGACCCCTAGTGGCCACTGGCAATACCGGGTCCTACCCTTCGGCCTGCACGGGGCTCCCGCCACCTTCCAACGTCTAATGGACATCCCCCTGTGGCCCCACCAAGCCTATGCAGCCGCCTACCTGGACGACGTGGTCATACACTCCGATACTTGGGAGGATCATCTGGAGCGGCTGCAGAAGGTGCTATTGGAACTCCGCCGGGCTGGGCTGACCGCCAACCCCCGTAAGTGTCACTTGGCCCTCACCGAAGCCAAATATCTTGGCTACCAAGTGGGTCGAGGCCTCATTCGACCCCAGGAGAAGAAGATGGCGGCGATCTGCGCCGTGGCCCACCACCAAAACACAGGTACGGGCCTTTTTGGGGTTGGTGGGATATTACCGCTGTTTTATCCCTAACTTCTCCTCCTTGGCCTCTCCCCTGACAGACCTGACCAGGAAGGGGCAACCAGAGAAGGTCCCGTGGAACCCGGAGATGGAGAGCGCATTCCAGCGGGTGAAGGCCGTCCTAACATCCGAGCCCGTGCTCCGGGCCCCCGACTTCAACCACTCGTTCCAGTTGCAAACGGATACATCTGATACGGTCCTCTCCCAGGTCCTTGACAGTGAGGAACACCTGGTAATTTATATCAGCCGAAAGCTGACCTCAGCGGAGCGACGGTATGTGACCGTCGAAAAGGAAGCACTGGCCGTCAAGTGGGCAGTTCTGGAGCTCTGCTATTACCTCCTAGGCCACCAGTTCACCCTGATTACGGACCACGCCCCTCTGCAGTATATATAAACTTTATTACAGGCTCTAGACCCAACAACAAGACAAACAACATAACAGAAGGAATAGATACATAAACACATATAAAAACATACTTTGATTCATGAGAGTCTCAACAGGCACCCATACCAATGTTTCCACAAATATGATTGATATCTAACCGAGCTGCACCTAGGGCTTGTGAGCATCATTATAATACAGTTTTGAGACTCATCAAGTCGGGACATGAACTTAAACATTAGGTTCCTCAAGAGAGCCTGTAAAGTGCTTAGCCCTGAGTCACAAAAGAGCTTACTTGCACTGCTACTCCTGGGCTTTTCTAGCAGTATCCTCAGGCAGTCATTATATGCTACCTGAAGTTTGCGCATGGTCTCCTTTTTGTAGTTGACCCACAATGGGGCTGCATACATAGGGGTGCAATATACACGAAACAATCTCACTTTTACATCATCAGAACAGTGATGGAATTTCCGGACTAACATGTTTGCTTGAACATACAACATTCGTCTCTGCCTATACATATCTGCATCATCTTCCAACCTGTCAGTGATGATGTGCCCAAGATATTTTGTACAGTAAGCTACACAGAGGGATTGCCCTGACAGGTAAAACATTGGAAAATGCAGCTTCTGATCCTCCTTGGTCCTACATATCAATACAACACTCTTTTTTGCATTGTACTTTACATCAAACTCAACCCCATACTCAGAGCATATATCTAATAGCTGCTGGAACCCAACAGTGCTGGGGGACATGATAGCCAAATCATCTGCATACATCAGATGGTTTAACAGAGTGTTCCCTATCAGACAACCTGTCTTACACTTCCCAAACTGTTTCGACAGGCTGTCCATGAATAGGTTGAACAGAGCTGGAGTCAGAAGTCCCCCCTGCCGTACTCCATTGCCTACACTGAAGGGTGAGGATAGGCTGTTTCCCCATTTAACTTGTATATTTTGTTTGGCATACCAGTAAACCAGGATACGTATGATGCATCCAGGCACACCCCTAAGCTTGAGTTTAGTAAAAAGCTTATGGTGATTTACCCTGTCAAATGCCTTGAAGGCATCAATAAACCCTAGAAATATTGTAGAGCCCTGCCTTCTGTAGGATTCAACAGCTTCTTTCAAGGCATAGATACATAGATCTGTACTGTGCTTGGCCTTAAAACCAAATTGATTTTCTGTAGTATAAATGAACTCACTCAGTCTATCTAGTATCATCTTTTCTAAAACCTTTGAAAGAATGCTGGCTAAGGCGATGGGTCTATAGTTATCCAAACTCCCTATTTTACCTGCCATATCCTTAATGACTGGCACTAATGTGACTGTCAACATGGCGTCTGGCAGTATGCCATGTGTCATCAGCCCTGTGAGGCAGATGGACAATAGAGCTGCTACCCTGGGGCTGGCTAACTTAAGGTGCTCCGCAGTGATGTTATCCTTGCCACTAGCTTTGTTATCAGCTAGTTGCTCTATAACATGATAAACCTCGCTAGGAGTAAAATGAATCACTTCCTCCTTTATCTTGCCCACACAATAAGGCTCACTTTTATTAGAATTAAACAGAGCTGCGTAGTGCAGCCTCCACTGCTCTGCTATATTGTCTCCACCAGATACCCCTTCAATGTGGCATGGCAGTACTGCTTTGGCCCTATTTGTAGCTTTTACCTCTCTCCAGAACTCAGTGACATTGTTACCAAGCAAATTTTCAGCCATAGAATGAGCTCTTAAGGCTTGCTCATGCTTCCCATGAAGAAGGCCCGGGTGAAGGACACCAACGCCAGGGTGACTCGGTGGTTCCTCGCGCTCCAGGACTTCCACTTCACCGTACAAAACCGGGCGGGGATGGCCTACGCGAACGCCGATGGTCTCTCGAGGATATGGTCAGCTTTCGCAGGTCTGTCTGGCTCCACTCCCTGCCCTCCCCTAATCTACCCACTTCTCCACAGGGACAGGACGACGCTTGGTGGGGGGGGGTGCGATGCTTGTCCCGAGCTCTCATCAGCGTCGCCCTGGAAATAGAGCAGGCACATCTACACCTGCTCATTACGGGCTGAGCGGTCACACCTGCAGCCCATCAAGGCCGGGCTTTATAAACTGCACCAATGAACAGAGACGTGAGAGATGTCTCCAAAGACTCGGCTAATGTTTCTCTGTTGTTCCCCTCCAGACAGCAGCGTGTGACTGCCAGCCCTCTACAGACACAGACTACACGGACCCACACAGCACTGCGCACCGAGAGAGAGAGAGAAGGAGAGAAGAAGGTCGAGCACCAAGCACCGGAAACCCCTCACGTTGGCTATTTTTTCCGTTTGTCAATAAAATCCACCCTTCGGGGAATTCACCTTGATCCTCGTGTCGTGTACTTCTTCACCCCGTCACTAATATATATATATATATATATATAGCATAATACATTACAAAAATTAGGATAAGTGCAGGTTACCATAAATATAATCTAAATAAATATAGGAATTTATTTAACAAATAATAAGCATACAAACTTAAAATACTTAAAATAGCTTAAAGCACTACAAAATATAGTCAAAACCCTTCAAAATGACCTTATGACAAACAAATATTTTTGGATGTTATTTTGTCTTGTTCTATATTTCAATGCAGAATTGTATTTCTACATTCTATTTCATCAACATTTTTGGACCAAATCTACGTAAGACCTACACTTTTGAAGTTATCATTCTTCTCACACGGAACATTATTAAAATGTTTTTGTGGGTGCCATTTATAGACCTGAAGAGCATCTAAATTTAGCAGTTTCCTAATTTAAGACTTCTGCATAAGCAAAATACATATAATAGCTGGAGAAGAAAGGTAGACAATCTACTTTAAGCTCAGATGCAAAATTCAATTCAATTTTATTTATATAGCGCTTTGTTAAAATACAGATCGTAGCAAAGCAGAAAATAAAATTTACAGAAAATTAAGTTTCTACAATATTTAGTAGTAGCTTATCAGTTGTGACTGTCAGTTTATGTGCATATGAAATGTATGGAAAATCTATTAAAGACGTAATCAAACAGATGATAAACACTATTAACAGCTATTATATGATGCAATCAAACTTGTAGCAAAATTTGGTAGTTTGTTTCAGGGTTGGGATCATCTCATCTCAGGTGTTCTGGATCCACACTGAAGCTTGGGTACTTGTACATTTAGATTGTCCTTTTTTTTCCACAATTAAAGACATTTAAAGGACACATCCAAAACTAGCCAGTGCAACTTTTAATCCTTCCTGCAGTGAGTTAATCATTAATTTCAGCACATTTTACACCAACTAGAGTTGATGGAATTGGTGACACCTGCATGGATTAAAATAATATCCAGCCATTTAGTAACAGAAAGCTATCGTGTTTTCTACTTTCTCTTGCTCATTCATTCATGCTAACACTGTATATAATTAGCTTTATTGACTCACATGTAATTCATTTGACTTTAACTGATGAATTTATTCTCTATTTTGAATAATTCTAGAAGTTAGCATGGCAACCGATCTCTTGCACAAAGCAGCAGAACTACAATGAAGAAAATGAACCACACAAAGCTTTTCATCAGGGCAAATATCTCAATGTAAGACTAGAGCCAATTTAAAGGCATATTTTGACTTGATCAGGGTGAAAAAAGAATTAAAAGCACAAGCAACAATTGAAATCTGAGCCCGAAGCACCTTTCAGACTATTCTTAAATTTAAGTTAAAAAAATAAAAAAGGTATTTCAATAGGTGTGTTTTTCCTTAAAGGTACAGTTTACCCAAAGATAATAAAAAATCTGTCATCATTTACTCACATTTGTGATTAAGTTAGGGTCCAAGACAATACTAGATCCTATTTGTTATTGCTATTGTTATTGTTCCACACAATACAAACTATATCTCTTTAATGCTCTTGACCAGTTGATGTATATACAATTAAAGCCTTTAGTGTAATGAAGTCGGCACATTTGATCATCTTCAGTTGTCAGTAGTTAAACGTTCAGCGGAAGTCTGTTACTGCCCAGATAAAATATTAACTGACATATAATTTATGTAATAGGGTGTGACAGCTGTAAATGCTTAAGTTGTTGTAGTTAATAAGTACAGTACAAAGTTTCGAGTAACATAAGGGCAAATGAGATGATCCATAACAGTTTCTTTCTATCATATCTCTTTTACATAAATTTGTGTACAAATCATCCAAAATGAATCTCCAACGTCAGATTCATCTTAAGAAATTAGATTAAGAGAACCAAAGACTTAAACTACTTCAGTCTTTGTGCACTGAATTTATTTAATACACGGGTTTCACAATTTGAGTTGAATTACCGAAATAAATGAACTTTTCCACGACATTCTAATTTATTGAGAAGCACCTGTATGTGGTTCTACTGCTTACACATACCATTATTTTAAATTGCAATAATATTTCACAATATTACAGTCTTTTTCCCTGTATTTTTGGTCAAATACATGAAGCAATGATGAGCAAAAGAGACTTCTTTAAAACATTAAAAATCTTACTCATCTCAAACTTTTGTACAGCAGTCAGTGTATATGTTTTAGTTACATATAATATGTATATATATATATATATATATATACAACATAATAAATATAGATAATTAAAAGTATCCCCTTAAAAGAGATGAAAGCAAATTGTTGATCAGATCCTTTCTGAAGCTCTGGTTACATCTAAATATAATTTATTCTTAAATTGAAATTAAAGTTCAAGGAGGGAAGGGCATCTTCGCAAGTGATCTGTGATTTGAAGCTATCAAATGAGTTAGCCATGATACAAAAATGTGTGGTATTCAAACAACTGTCATGGAGCTAAACATAAAGTATTCAAGTTATTTCCTCCAAGATAAACAATCATGTAAGAAGAGAGCTGCAAAATGCCTTCTTTAGTGTTACTAGTCTGCTTTCAAGACACAGTTCTTAAAATAATTAATTTTGTCTTGGTGTGAAGAGCATTTTAATGATCTGACTAACTTTTTTCTGCTATAAAAACCTTTAGTGCAAAGGGAAATGTTCATTGGATGTTAAAGCTTCTTCTGATGAAGAACCTTTATTGTGAAGAGCGTGTGCTTTTAACAAATATTTAACAACATGCCTGCTCAGTCACAGAAAACACTAGACTGGAAAACATCGAATGGAACCATTTGAAACATTTGTCCCAGAGTGAGATTGGGTTTAAGTGATTATTTAATGTTACTATTTAATAGATGAACAGACATTTTAAGATTTTAGAAGGTTATCCAAGTACTCACATGGATAGGTGAACATTGAGAAAAATGCATATTAATAAGTACATTTATTTATAAATCACATTTATTCATTTTTAGTTTTCAGTTGATTGCATGAATAATGCAGTTTGCACTTTTTATTCTTAAATGGCTAAAAGACATTTAATGGCACTAAAAATGTATTATATATTTAGCATGATACATTTAAAAATGTATTAAAATGAATGCAGGTTGCCCTAAACATATACCATATAAATATAATATAAATAAATATAGGAACTTATTTCACAAATAAAAAGCGTACAAACTTAAAATACTTAAAATAGCTTAAAGGAGTCATAATAAGATGGTATTTAAATTTTTTCTTACTTTTTGGAGTGTTACAAGCTCTTGGTGCATAAAGAAGATCTGTAAATTTGCAAAGATTATAGTCTCAAATCCAAAGAGATATTCTTTATAAAAGTTAAGAGTCAACCACACCCCCCTAAAATGCCTCGTTCTAACATGCCCACACATCTCTACATCACTGTGTGGGTAGATTTGTATAAGACGGCCCAAATGTTTACTCAAAGAAAGAAGGCCTAACTTTTATTCTTGGTGATGTCGCTGCTGCCATGTTGTGGAGATGCTGTGTGTTTCATTGTAAAAGCGAAACTACTTTGTTTGGCCTTCCAAAAGAGGACACAATTAGAAATCAGTGGTTAAGTTGTATTTACAACACTGCTCCAGAACAGTACAACCTAAATATACAGATGTGTGCAGCAGATTTTACGGAGGACTGTTTTCTGAACCTGGGAAAGTATTCTACAATGCCGCTGTCTGTTTCTATAAAGTGGGTCAGTTCTAACTTTGCAAGAACAGTCTGGAACTTCTGATCACAGTCTGTAAATACGTTTTCATACTTAAAGGATTTGCCACTGATGATTCAAATGCAAGTCTTGAGCAGTGAAGACAGAGTAACGCTTGTTGTCATTTCTCCGATCAAAAATGCAGACATGGTTTTATGTTTACGCAGCACGATACACAACGAGTAAGAAGAGAGCATAAGTCAGGGGTGCCCAATAGGGCTGGGATAAACGATTATTTTTTAAATGATTAATCTAGCGATTATTTTTTCGATGCATCGATTAACGATTAATTTTTTCAGACCGATTCGATTTCGATTATCTCCCCATTAATTGACTACTAACAATTTATACATGTTGATTTACATATCTGAATGAAAATATAACATTGCAATATATGTTTATTGCTTTTAAAATTACAAAATAAAAGACTGACTAAGAATGCATTACTTTGCACTTGTATAGAGATAGCATTCAATAAAACCTTGAAGCCTTGAAAACACATAGCTTACTGAAACAAGCTTACTGAACACATAGGGCCTAGCTTACTGAAAAAAAGTTCTTCTTTCAGATGAAAATAACAACAACTTGATGTCTAGCATTCAATAAAAAAGTTCACCCAAAATACTTGTTTAGAGCAATTGAAAGAATACAGTGACCAATGTAAACTTTAGGGCTTTAAGCTAATACAGAGAGTGCTTTTCCAAAAAATAAAAAATAAAAATTAACAGTGGGAGCCAGCAGCCTGTCATGTAGAAAAAAAAATCTCCGAATGCTCCACTTGAAACTTTGGCGTTCTGCCCATTTTTATCATGTCTAATGATTTTGGTTAATATGCACGAGGGAGAGAAAGAGAGAGCGAGAGAGAGAGAGAGCAAGACAGCGCTCGTCTAGTTTGAAAACTGTGAGTGCGTGAGCGCGCGTAAAAACTTGGGTGTTTCGCCCTTTTTCTATCGTGTTTAATGATTTTGATTAATATGCACGAGGGAGAGAGAGAGCAAGAAGCGCTCGTGTAGTTTGAAGACTGTGAGTGCGCGAGCGCGTGAAACTTTGGTGTTTTTCTATCGTGTTTAATGATTTTGATTAATATGCACGAGGGAGAGAGAGAGCAAGAAGCGCTCGTGTAGTTTGAAGACTGTGAGTGCGCGAGCGCGTGAAACTTTGGTGTTTTTCTATCGTGTTTAATGATTTTGATTAATATGCACGAGGGAGAGAGAGAGCAAGAAGCGCTCGTGTTGTTTGATGACTGTTAGTGCTCACGCGCAGCCGGGGCTCTCTCTCGTATGCGCCCTGTTAGGCGCAACACAGTCATTCTATTCTACATCACTCACCGATCAAATAAGGCTTTGACAGCCGCCCAAAAAAAGATCAATGCAGAAAAACCCCTGGATTGGTTATATAACGTTGGACAGAATGTTGATCCAGCCATCGCGTATATTCAGCGCACATAAGGTAAACGTTTTGCAAACGTTTTTTAGAGAAATAAAAACAGGTCGACGAATCGATGCGCATATTTTGCGTCAACGTATTTTTTCCGTCGACGTCATCGATGACCTCGACGCGTTGTCCCAGCCCTAGTGCCCAAACTTGGTCCTGGAGGACCAATGTCCTGCAGAGTTTAGGTTCAACTTGCCTCAGCACACCTGCCTGGAGGTTTCTAGCATGCCTAGTAAGAGCTTGATTGGATGGTTCCGGTGTGTCTAATTGTGGTTGGGTCTAAACTCTGCAGGACACCTGCCCTCCAGGACCGAGCTTAGGCACCCCTGGCTGGTATAAGTCATTATAATCAGTAATTACGTCCCCACTGAATGCAACAAATGCCTTGTTTGGAATGGGTTTTATCAAAGTCCTTTTAGGCAAGTCGTGCCACTGAGGATTGAGGAAGTGGCATGTCTCTTATAAATTGTCTCTGGTTTTATTGGTACAGCATCACAGTAAGTTTAGGGGCATAACATTTCCATCACATGCTTGAGGTATTCACAATGCAATCACAACACACTGGATAGCTAGCCAATCAGCGTACGCCTTGCTTTTCAGAACAATGAGCTTTGTAAAAATCGAAGCTTTTCAGATAGGGCGATAGAGGAAAAACAATAATGTACTGTGCATTGTGTGGAAAATACTGTATATATTTTTTTTTACCTTAAAGTGCATAAATACAGTGCATTACACCAAAAACAGCAACATTATATGACCCCTTTAAAGCTCAAAATTACCTTATGGCAAACAAATTTTTTGGATGTTATTTTGTCTTATGTCTGTTATATTTTCTACATTCTATTTCATCATCATTTTTTTTTCCTGCCACATCTACGTCATGCCTGACCTTCTGAACTTCTTCTCACATGCAGAACATTATTTAAATGTTTATATGGGTGCTATTTATAGACCTGAAGAGCTTCTAAATTTAGCACTTTCCTCATTTTAGACCTCTGCGTAATCAAAATACATATAATAGCTGGAGAAGAAAGGGGGACAATCTACTTTAAGCTCAGATGTAAAATTGTACATTCTGATTTTACTTTTTTTCACAATTAAAGACATTTAAAGGAACCATTCCAAAATTAGCCAGTGCTATTTTTAATCCTTCCTGCAGTGAGTAAATCATTAATTTTAGCACATTTTACACCAACTAGAGTTGATGGAATTGGTGACACCTGCATGGAGTAAAATAATATCCAGCCATTTAGTAACAGAAAGCTATCGTGTTTTCTACTTTCTCTTGTAAATATGTATATAATAAGCTGTATTCACTCACATGTAATTCATTTGACTTTAACTGATGAATTTATTCTCTATTTGAATAATTCTAGAAGTTAGCATGGCAACCGATCTCTTGCACAAAGCAGCAGAACTACAATGAAGAAAATGAACCACACAAAGCTTTTCATCAGGGCAAATATCTCAATGTAAGACTAGAGCCAATTTAAAGGCATATTTTGAGTTGATCAGGGTAAAAAAAAAATTAAAAGCACAAGCAACAATTGAAATCTGAGCCTATTCTAAAATTTTGTTAATCCAAGTTAAATGATAAAAAAGGTATTTCAATAGGTGTTGTTTTCCTTAAAGGGACAGTTACCCAAAGATAAAAATTCTGTCATCATTTACTCACATTTGTGAGTAAGTTAGGGTCCAAGACAATACTAGATCCTATTTGTTATTGCTATTGTTATTGTTCCACACAATACAAACTATATCTCTTTAATGCTCTTGACCAGTTGATGTATATACAATTAAAGCCTTTAGTGTAATGAAGTCGGCACATTTGATCATCTTCAGTTGTCAGTAGTTAAACGTTCAGCGGAAGTCTGTTATTGCCCAGATAAAATATTAACTGACATATAATTTATGTAATAGGGTGTGACAGCTGTAAATTCAGTACTTACATGGTTGTAGTTAATAAGTACAAGGTTTTGAGTAATGTGGATTTAGGCCAATGAGATGATTCATAACAGTTTCTTTCTGTCATATCTCTGTTACAAACTGTTACAAACATCTAAAATTAATCTCCAACGTCAGATGCATCTTAAAATTAATTCATTAGATTATTACCTCAAGTTAGAGTGCAATACATTGTTGACAAAAATGATTGGCCTTCAGACACTTCTGTCGTTCAAGTGTGCAACATGATGATGGTGATTTCATGAGTATTCATATATTTCATGAATATTCATAATATGTGGTTCTACAGACGTACAGAAATACTTATTTAAATCAATGAATATTTAATTCACGCATTCTTGAATTCTTGAATCAGTCGTTTGATTGATTGTATTTATAAACACAGGTGTGTATAACAGAATTTTCCATGTCTAAAAAGCAAAAACTTCAATAAAATGTTTAGATGAATTAATTTTGTCATAAATTAGTTTTTAAATGATTATTTTCAAGCATATGAATAATATTTGACCCTTGGCTGGTTTAGTGCCAGACACATTGATCAGAGGCATGTGGTTATGGAACCAGGAAGTAGATTATAGTTCAACTGTCTCACACACCTGCCCCGACCGCAGCGTATATCCACATCTGAAGAGTTTCATTTGGCGAGTGAACATAAATTCCAAAGGGTGGGGGGAAATTCCAAATGAAGGTTTAAATTGAGTGTTCATCAGTGAAGTTCATCAAAGCTCTTCAGAACTTTTTCTGTGTGGATTACCACTCTCGTAACAACACTTTATGAGATACTGGAGCACTTCCAAAGATCAAAAAGATCCAAAGATGGCTTGCCTTAAAATCTACACTTTGAGTTTCCTCCTACTCTTAGCTTTTGCTTTGGAGACAGATGCAGGTAAGTGAATGTGCTTTTAAAAAATATGTGAAACTTGTTCTTTGAAAAAACTGAATGTTCTGCTGAATGCGTTAATGATCCACCATATAACACACACGGATTACATGGAGTAGTATTTTCACTTTAAAAATAAAGATTGTGTTTTGTGCTCAGGGGCACAGATTTAGTATAATGAAAGATAGATTACGTATTCAGCTTTCCTAGCTGAATGGATACTGGGAAACTTTTGTATTAGCAGTCTGATAAACCAATGCATGTAAAGGTTTGTGTGAACAACAGAATAACACTTTCCCTTCCTATTTCACAGTGAGTTGCTGTCTTAGTTACACGAGACACCCTCGACGCTGTGGAATTCTGAAAGGCTACATTATCCAAACCATGACTGGCAGCTGTGATCTTGCAGCAATAATGTAAGTCGTATTTTTTCATACATGTTTGATGTACTTTATGTTGACTGTGCAACTTTTACATATGCACACATATATATAATATTCTATATACTATTAATTTGTATCAACTTTTATAATTTATAAGTTACAATTGTATGAAGACATGGCAACTTTGGAAAGTGCATCTTTCTATTTATCTATACAGATACATGCATATCTATAAAACTTATATTTAGCAAAATTGACAAATGTGTGTCGAATTTTTTGCAAAATTAATACAAAAGCATTATATCCTAACACATTAACTATTGTTACCAAATCCCTATACGTCCACCTGTGCTATTATGATGACTTCACTATTGTTTTAGATATTATATTATAATAGAGAATAATACAGAGTAAATGTGTGCACTCAAAAAAGGTTCAAAAGCTGTCACTGCAGCAGTACCCTTACAATATGTACACTTTTGTACCTTATTTACCCCTAAAGGATGCATATTCTGGGAGTGTGTTCATTTAATTGTAATTTGTAAATATATGAAAAGAAAAAAAAACATTTAATGACAATGATGAATGTCATTGTCAATGATGACAATGAAGGTTTTGTTGATATTATTTATATATAACTACATGTGTTATAAATATATAGAATATTATTATATTATTAATATAAAGCATTTTCTGTTATGTTTATATTTAACAAATTTTGAAATTAATCAATTCTTTATATATTTTTGGGGGTTGAGAAAGAGGATCACGTGAATTTGCAATGCCACGCACATAAGCTGTGTTGACACTGATTTTACAGACATTAGACTACTGATAATGTTGTCTCTGGTGCTAGAGTTCACTGTATTTTACATCATTTCAGCTTCCAAACTGAGAAAGGAAAATCAATCTGCGCTGACCCAGCAAAGGATTGGACCCAGAAGAGAGTTGCGTGCCTGAAGTAAGAGAGCAAATCTTATCAGTCACCATCATAAGGAATGCAGTCTTACTACATATTGTGCCCATAAGAAAATTAACTGATGGAATAAAAATGTTTTGTGCCCTTTAGGATGAAGGCAGCAAGAATGAAGACTGGCGGTTTTTAATGTTTTAAGAACAGCAAAAAGTAGAGGCTCGTCTGAAGTTTTCCTCTTTAATAAAGAGAACATATATTCTTTATATTGGCATCACTTAAATGCACTTTCTTGTACAGAGTATTTATGGAGGGAAAATACAAGGTAACTTTACTACACTGTGGACTTTAGGCCTCTTTCTTTTTTTAAACTATGCAAAATATTTTATAGCTCTTTGTATTCAGTTAACTCACTAATCAATTATAATAAATACTATTTAAATGTCACCTATAAAGACCAATATAAGCAAAGGAATTATATATTTGATATCATTCACAAATGGTTTTTAAGGGTGCATGTATTTTGATCTTTATTTTGTGGAATGACCCCTTTGGTCAGTCAGTGCTGCCCTCTACTGTTAAAGCAATGCCAGTATGACAGAGTAGGAAATGTTTTTCCATCTTTAAATTTAATAAACATTTTATACAATTGTGTAGATAAATTGTTTTTGTTTTCTGTTACATTTCACTTATATGTGTTTTTAAATAAAGGTCACCATTTCAATCAGCATTTCTGTGATGAACTACAACTCAGCACTACAATGTTGTTGTCCTTTGTTTTTCTGAATTGTGGATCTATAACATTTGCAACGCAATGAAAACATAAACTAACTTTACTATACTATGGATTTTCGGGTCTCTGGTGTTTTTTTAGCAACTTATATACAGGGCAAAATATTTCAAAACTCTATGTATCGAGAAGGGTTAATTATTAACTTATCCAATTTATCCATTTATTTATATGTACTAATATAAATGCAATAATCACTTATTGTGCTCAATACATCACAGTAATCCATATGACTCCAATCAAACAATTAACATATCGAGAAAAATAAAGCTATGGGTTTGTGAGAAACAAAGTCATCTTTAATAAATGTTTAACTTCAAACTATTAGTGAACTAAAGTCATATAAATTACTTGAGAATTATTGTGATTTTTTTTTTTTTTTTTAGCTAAATTCAGTTCATCGATGATTCAGTGATATCATCATTCAGTTCAGCTTTCTTTGTAATAGTGTCTGTGCAATTAATCAAGTGTCCCCAACTTAGCAAGCCAAAGACAGTGGTCCATTTAGGGTGCATCTAGTTGACATGGTCTATGCTGACATTCATATGCATGGTCTACGCTGCTTTGATATGAACTAGATCCGGATGGCTATGGTGACCTCAGAACCTAAGAATGAAAGAGATTAATTTTAGCATAGTTGCCATTCTTCTTATGATTTAGCAAGTACATCGGGTGTCATGAGAAGTGTTCCTGGTTCCGGATGACCTAATTAACGCAGCCTAACAATCCTTTAACAGGTTTGAATTATAGAAATGTGATAGTGTGAGCATCATAATTGCTGGAAAAATGTGGTTTTACAAATGCCAGAAACATGGCTTTCAAAGGAAGCATTGTTATCAAATAGCACACCCAGATTCCTAACTGATGACAAAGAATTGACAGAGCAGCAATCAAGTTTTAGACTAGCTGTATCCCAAATGATGCACTACACTATACACAATGTACTACTGCCCTATGTACTCAACCAAGTAGTGTATGAATTATATAAGGTTATTTTATCATTCATAATCAGAGTCTGATAGCCCCTCCCCCTTCTCAATGTAATTTAAGCTGCAAAAGTTGAGTGCATGAAGTGTCCAACATCCAGGTATATAAAGTACAATTTTTCTTTTTGGAATTTTGAGTGTGAACACACTGCTCACACTTTTTATACTACAAATCGTCACAGAATGGTGCATAAGTACGTGATTTGGGACACATATTAAAGAATACCCAAGACGTGTTAATTGTATAGTTTTGAATGGGCAAAAATGCAACAGTCAATATGGCAGCTCTGTTGAAGGAAGCCCCGCCTTCTGAATAAAAGAGCCAATCGATAATCAGTATAAGTCATCACATCACTGCAGCTGACATCAAAACAGAGCAGATTTTTTTTAAAATCTTCTAAACAACAACAACAAAAATATATATAGAGAGAAACAGAACCACGATAAAACAAACATACAAACAAACAAAATGTCTCAATATTGAGACACAATGAGAGGATAAGATGACTATCAATAGTAGGTAACACTTTACAATAAGGTTCAACGGCTCTGCGTCAGAAGTCCTGGTGGCTATAGAAACAGTCAGTGTTTCAACACTCAAAAAAACATTTATGAGACAGTTCTTGTCAGATTTCATTGGTGGTTTCAAATATGAAATTTAATCGTAAGCTCAGCTAACAGTTTTGGAGAGTTTGATGTTTCCCAATTCAAAGGGTGCACTTGCATACTCAAGAGGCGTTTCAAAGATAGCCACCGAGTGACATGACTTGCCTTAAAGGTGCCATGTGCAAAAATAACCATCAGCCAACCTGCAATACACGAATAACTCGCACGGCTTGTGGGCGTACTTGAACCTGATGTCAATCGTGTGGAAAGTACAGTCCACTACTTCATTTCAGTTCAGGGAAGAGAGCGGAAGGATGACTGAAGCCCTTGGCAAGAGACCACCACCCGCTACAGGGAAACAACCGCGCTCGGAATCACAAATCAAATCCGATAAGAAAAGGAGCCGAACCAGAGTAAACATCGGCACTGCTTTCAATCGCTGGAGACAACTGATGGACCTGAAAGAAATGAGGTTCGACACCGAACTTGCAATATTTCTTTTGGATTGGTAAGTTAAATGCTGTTAGTATTTCGCTAGAAGTTTGTTTTATATGTTTGTGTATTTTTTTTCGGGGAGTTATAACATAGAAATGTATCGAAGGCTGTTCGATAAACGTGCTAATGTTGGCGATGGCTAACCGTAGCTGCGTTTGATAATTAGCTAGCTATAAATTACCCATTTTTTATATCATAACTAACCTGCTCTGTCTAGTCTGTTGGTCTCCGTGTCCTCTTTGCTTCGTGGTTTTTCTGTACGTGAGAAAATTGATGTGTGGCGTGAAAGCGTGTGAAAAGATTCAATTGCGTGTGTCTCACAGTGAATGCTTGAGAGTTGGCAGCTCTGGTTACGTTGGTTGGCGCTAGCTTGGTCAACATCAGCTGTCTGATGTTGACCAATGATGTTGACAGAATGCTGTCTGTCAAATTAATTTAATTCAAATAATGTGTATATACAACTCAAAATGTAATATGAACAAAACGAATAGGAACATATTCACTGGTAAAGGTGAAGGGGAGTAGCTTGAAGATGTCATGTTTCAAAATCACTTGACATCACCCAACGTTCCTCTGGAGGCAAAACGTCCTCTTAGGCTTCGGCTATGGCTCTAGGGTTGTTGTGAAGGTAGGGGCGGAGCATAGAGACTATGTCTTTTCTCGTTTGTTACTCTAGAGTAGACCAATTCACTTTATTAAGGCATACTGCCCCCATCTGGTATGGAATGTGGAGTATGACTTGATTTTTTTGCCAGACATGACAGATGGCACCTTTAAAGGGACTTTGTTATTATATGTAGGTTATTACATGCAAAAGTTTTTGGTCCATAAATAAAAACCTAATTTTTTTTTCTGAATTTAGCAATACTTTCTAACTTTTTATATCAACTATGCATTTAATTCGTTTTGTGTATGCATTCCATTAGTTCAGGTGCATGTCTACATAAAAAGCAAAAACACAATTTTGTCTGATATAATTCTTCCCCTGCACATTTTCAAGAGATAACCACATTGATTTAAAAATAATCAATTTAAACATCCTTGTCATGGTTGTGCCATGCTTGTTAGTGACCTGCAAATCACAACAGCAAATCCTGATCTGTGGTTTCATTCAAATATGTGCTCTTTAGTGTTCAGTGTTAAGAATCTAAACACAAGTGCTCTAATGCGCTAAATCTAATTGGCTCAACTTGAGTAAAGAAAAGATTGTTTTTACATTTCAACAATTGTTAATAACATATGTCAAGGTTTGAAATTGCCATTTGTAATGGGAGAAACAGTCAGTCACACATAGGAAGAGTAGAGCTGCATAATTCTGGATAAATTGAGAATCACGATTTTCTAAACAAAATAGCTTGTAAACTAGATGTTCTGTCAAAAAATTAATGTTAATTGCTGCAGTCTTGCTGCAGACCGGGGACAATTATAACACACTCAATTCCTTCAATCAGAAACAAGCAAGAGAGATGGCTCTTATTCTGCATATGCTCAGTAGGATCCTCTCACTTCCTGTGAAAAAGCAGGCAAAACTCTGTTGTGTTATGGGTAACAGTCTGTAGATGGCGCTGCACAGGCGCAGCCGCCATTATGGACTGAAAGCTGCTGAAATCGTTAGCACCAGTTTGAGTGTAGAGGTTTTGCTGTTCGTTTTTAGAAATCCATACAAAACTTGAACTGGCTAGTAGCTGGCTAACAAGTAGCTGGCTAGTAGTACACTAGTTTCCGAAAGATGGTCAGAGTTCTTTTTTGTTGACTAATGCTTCCATTCTATGTCAATACCTCTTCTCTCACAAAAAGAAAAAAAATACAAACAAACTTCTCATACACAAATGCACACACAATAGATGGTGGTGTCTGATTAATTACTGAGATCTTATGGCACCACTTCCATTTTAGTACTGTTTATAGTTCATGTGTGCACTTGCTAGATTGCACATCTTTTTTTTGGAAAAACGTTCACTGTGTGCACTTTCACTGAAATACTATAGCAGCTTTAAAATATTATAGAGGTATTACAGAACATCACAGAAGTATGTTATGTTCTGTAATACCTCTATAATATCCTAGAGCCGCTATAGTATTTCTATAGTAGTCTTATAGTACTTCCATAGTAATATTTTGTCCCAAAATACTATTTTCCTAAGGGTAATTAGGCCATGCATAACCAACACAGACGTATATTTTCTGTCATTTAACGTCGGTCATCCTCATTAATGTATTTTAAATTGTTTTCATATTTAGATATGACGGCCAGAAAAAATTAAGTTCTGTTAAGTTTTTCAGTGCCATTGACTCCCATTATTTCTCGCCGTTTTCCTTCAGTTTTCAGTCCATAATGGCCAATAGTATGTTCCTGCACAACCTGAGGCTGCAGATTCAGGACCGCAGATCTAGGACAGATTCTAGGACCCTAGTTTTTCGTGACAGCGCCACCTATCGTACTGGAAGATATAGCAATGGCTGCAGTTTCAGGACCGCAGTTCTAGTACCCTGTTGGTTTAGTTTCCAGTCATGTTACTTTGTATATAGCATCAATATATTCATCTCAGTAGTATTTGTTTTTAAATGTGATTTTTGATTCAAAATGCAGCAGAGGTTAATTACTAAGTGTGCTTTGAGTCACAATTTTAAATTTAAACATGAATTTACACAAAATATAAATGAAATATCAATTTTGTAAAATTGATGTATATCAATTTTAAAACAATTGTAAAAAATGAAGAACCTTAAAAGTCTTCGTCTCTTGAATTATACAGTATATTGATTAACCTCCTTAAGGTGAATTAGGCTAGCTCATTATCAGGTAAGTTAAAGTTGGAATCAGCGTATGGAGTCACTAAATTACAGCTGATATTTTAAAAGTTGTTGAGAGGCAAGACAAGACACAAGAATGATTCAAGAATGTTTATTTATATATAAATATATATATGTCATTTTTGCAACAACTTTTCCATCAGTTGCTGCATGGATAGAATGGCTGTAGGCTTGAACTCTAGAGAGAGAGCGAGAGACAGAGAGAGATAAATAAGAAACATTTGTTTAACATATTCAACTGGAATATGTATATATGAAAAGTGAAAGTCCTTGCAGCATGTGGTGCATCTCTTCAATTCGGGCAGGGATCTCCCTTTCTGGATCGTTATATGTATCTTGAAAAAGAGAGAGCCTACTTGTTAGAATATTTTGAGATCATGAAAATATCCCTAGTGCCTTTTTTAATCATCTGTCCTACAATGAGCCTAACCAAATCCATAAAATCACTTCATATTGGCCATGCAGAACATGACACAAACTAACACATATCAATGGACTGTATGTGGAGTAGACCTGCAGATAAGGCCAAATTGTAACAAGCTATTAAAATTGCCAAACGCCTCATTCATCATTGCAAAACAATGCCAAAACAACAGGCTAAAACATACTGCAACTAGGCAGTCAGTGCAGTTTAATTATGAAAGATATTTTATACATAAATATAATACGTATAAATTTTATACGTCGTTCATCTTTAATTAGTGTTGATCCAGTACGGTAGGTGGCGCTGTCACAAAAAAACTAGGGTCCTAAAGCTGCGGTCCTGAAACTGCAGCCTCCGGTTGTGCAGGAATACCCTTCTCATAATGTTTTTTTTTTTTTTTTTTATTCAACAAACTCAAATACAAACAATATGAAAAAAAGTGAGTTGAATCAAAATAAATAATAAAATAAAATTACAGCTAGGGCTTTGATTGCAAAGTATATTTTTCAATTAAATTAAGAAGTTTCATTGCTTGTTTACTTTTCATTATGTTAAGGGCTTTGGTGAAAGAAAGAAACTCGTTATGAAATACATAGAACCTAGGTTTCACTTTCATATATTTACATTTGTGAATGTAAAATTTTGCAAGAATAATTATATTATTTACCAGGAAGTCCCATTCATTATTGTCCAATACAACTCCATAAACAATGTCATTCTGAGAAAAAGGTTCAGTACGGATCTTTGTGTGCAGCCAGTCATGGATATCAGTCCAGAGACCTTCAGAGTGCATACATTGAAAAAATAAATGAACAGAAGTTTCAATATCATCACAGAATACACAATTGTGCGTTTCAAAACCACACCTCTGTCGTAATAATTCACCAGATGGATACACACCTTTTAAAACCTTGAAATGGATTTCTTTCGCTTTTGGATTTATGGGAAATTTGAAGTATTTAGAGCGTAATGAATATATAGTATCTTTGTTGAAGATGTGTTTAATTGAGTTTCGAAAAGACAATAAAGGGTGTGTAATATCATCAAGCATCTTTCTAATCATTTTATTAGGAATTTTCATACTCTTGAAATCACAATTTCCAACTAATAGATGTGGAAGATTAGGGGAAATTTGAGTTGAGTTCAAAACA
The DNA here is from genome assembly GCF_963082965.1 of Carassius carassius. Classification (NCBI taxonomy): domain Eukaryota; kingdom Metazoa; phylum Chordata; class Actinopteri; order Cypriniformes; family Cyprinidae; genus Carassius; species Carassius carassius. The sequence continues at coordinate 19,792,638 of NC_081796.1, forward strand.
ATCTCTTGAATCAAATTTAATGTAGGAATGGGAATGGCTCTCATTATGGAAGCGAAGGAATTGCGATCAACTGAAAAATCATATTTAAGACAAAAATTTTCATATGTCATCACACTCCCATTTCCATCAGTCAAATGAATTAAGGACCAAATACCTTTATCCATCCAGTCCTTTTTGTATAATGATTTGTTTTTAACTGTAATGTATCTGTTGTTCCAAATCGGCGTGTTATGCGGGGTGAAATTATGGTTGTACAAAAGTTTCCAATATAAAAGGACTTGCTGATGAAATAGGGATAATTTGACCGGAAGTTTCTGGATATTAAAATCACATTTTACCAGGAAGTCGATACCTCCCAACTTTTTGAAAATTTCGCTGGGGATATGATACCAAAAGCTCTTATTGTTAAGGAAAGATGTTAACCAGTTAATTTTCAGTGTTCCATTAATAAAATCAAAATCAATAGCCTGTAGGCCTCCTTCTTTGTATTCTTTGGTCATTTCTGTTCTTTTAATATAGTGCATTTTCTTTTTCCAAATATAATCAAAGTTGATTTGGTTGACCTTTTTGATGGCTCTGTTAGGGATGGCCAACGAATACGCCGGGAAGATACATCTGGATATACTTTCCATCTTAGTAAGGAAGACCCGCCCAAGTAAACTAATGTCTCTCAATAACCAGGAGTTAAGTTTAGTTTGACATTCGGTTATTATTCTCCACACATTCAAATTTTCACTTTCAGCTGGGTTTCTTGATATGTGAATTCCTAAATATTTGACAACAGATCTTATAGGAATGTTGTATGCTTCTGTTAAGTCACTTTGATGAATTGGCATTAATTCACATTATTTCAAATTAAGTTTAAGCCAAGAGGCACTCGAGAACGTATTAATTGCTTGTATTATCTTAGGGGTCTCAGTTAGGTGTTTCATAAAAATGGTAGTGTCATCTGCAAGCTGGCTTATGACAACAGGTAGCCCCATAACATTCAATGTCTGAATTTTTAATAAAAATAGAAAGCATTTCTGTGGCAATAATAAAGAGAAAAGGAGAGATAGGACACCCTTGTTTGACTCCCCGTTTAATAGCAAATCTTTGTGATGTACCACTTGGTAACGAAATGGAGCTATTTGAATTATCATAAAGAGACTCTATGGTGGCACGAAATTTGTTTCCAAAGCCTAAAAGATAAATTGTCGGTTGCTTCCTTTAACATGAAAATGAACGGATTTTTTAATAGATCCCAGAAGTGTCGGTAGAAATTGGAAGTAAGGCCATCACAGCCGGGAGATTTATTTAAAGACAGGTTTTCTACAGCTCTGTCTAGTTCAAGAATAGTGATATCAGCTTCACATAACTCTACAAAATCATCATCAATACAGGGTATAAGATCCTTAATATGGTTGAAAAAAGAGTCTGAATCAATCGCAGAGAAGGTAGACGAGTATAGCTTACTGTAAAAAGAAGTCAATTCCTTTTTAATCAAGGTTGGATCTGTACATGGTTGGTTTTGAATTAATAAAGTTTTAATTGAATTTCTCTCTTGCCATCTTTTTTCTAATCGGCAGAAATAAGCTGTGCTTCTTTCACCATCTTCAATCCATTTAGCTCTGGATCTTATGTAGGCCCCTTCTGCTTTTTTTAAATAAATCTCATCAAGTTGTGTTTGTAGAGTTAGTAATTTCTGTTTATCATTATCATTTGGTAGTGCCTTATTACAATGAATGTTTATTTCTTTAATTAAATTAAGTTCTGCTAGTTTGTTATTTTTTTTAAATGATTTCCTAAAATGAATGGAGAAATCTCGAAATTTGAATTTTAGAAACTGAAACATAGGAAATTATAGTGTTATCAGTCATCACTTCAGTAATTAGAGATTTAATACCATCACAATATGCTTGACAATTTAATAAAGATGAATTGAATTTCCAATAGCCCTTATTTCTGCAGCCGCCACCAGGAGGCTTAAAGAACAACTTAATGACCGAGTGATCAGACAGAGGAGCTGCTGACATACAGCAGTCTGAGACAGAACACATTATTGAAGCCGAAATTAGCCAGAAGTCAATCCTGGATTTTAATGTATTATTCGGTTTGAACCAGGTGTATTGTCTAACATTGGGGTGTACAAGGCGCCAGGGGTCTACTAAGTTATGATTGCCACAGAAATTAGATAAGGCAGGGTTATGAGCGCCGTCACGTCATGGGGGCAACTGTTGCTATGGAGCGTTCTATTGAGTTTCGCCTCTTGGGCTTCTATACTCTTTGGTATTACACAAGATCAGTGGGTATTACACATGTCCCAGTGATAGAGTTACTTTACATCTGTAAAACAATTTTAAAGTGTTGCCTACATCTCACCGCTTGATATACAAACCTGCAACAACACCCCCCTCAATAAATCAGGAAGTCAGGAAGTGACGTTAAATTACGCGCGCATTGCGTGAACAGTGAGTGCGTGCGGACAGGTGTTGCCAGATTGGGCGGTTTTGAATTTGAGTGTGCGGCTAAAAATTGGCTTGGGCGGGCGGACAGATTTTGGGCTGGTTTGGGTCAGTTTGGCGGTTTTCACACATATAAATTGTATAAGCTAACTGGCTAAAAACAAGCCCGAATGTGCATATACTGCATCCACACAGTCGTCAC